>NC_058045.1:26604911-26833010 GCF_020085105.1 Siniperca chuatsi | reverse complement strand
GGCGCAGCCCTCTAAGCTATTCTTCTAAGCCCCACTGGTTCCCTTAACTTAGCTGAAGAAAAAGCTGTTTTTGGGAGCCGATTGTCCGGTCTCAGCTAAACATACACAAAAAGTGAGACCGAGGTGGGGCCCACGTAGTAAGTGGGCGTAGACTAAAAGTCTTCAGTGCTGCGCTCATTTTGAAAGAGTAACGGCCAATGGAGAAACTCCAACATTCGATCAACCAATGCTGTAACTTCATCACTCACTCACTCAGTGACAGACTTTCGCATTTATAGTGCTGGCCCCTGCTTTGCTGCGGTCCAGCCAAAAAGGGAAAAAAACTTCTGTACTTTCACAGAGGTGTGATACGGTGGTACAGTACGTGCTGGCCCAAAGATCAGCTGCAAAATATGCAAAGCTGGCGGTAACAAGACTGAAAAGGTGGGGTTAATTAAAAATAAGCTGTGAAGGATGTCCCTCTACTGGTATTATCGACCTCATCACAGAACTTTATCTAAAATTAAGAACCATCAACCTCCTGACAATTTTCCTATAATATTACTATAGGGACTTAAATCATATATGATAGCTTAAGTACTTTAAAGAGAGCTTAACATACATGAAATGTACATCATTAACATCACATATTTAAAAATAATCATGATTCTTGTCAGTGGTCAGTATTGTATTTATACCTCACAATTGTATCCACATTTATCATAGTTTTAATTTATCATATTATATAGGCCTAGTAACATATGTTCTGTTGTAGTTACTTAACAGTGAGTTTATTACGAGTTTATTATATTTCTCTCTAATATCAGTATAATATTACAGGTTCTGAGGCTCCCCAGAACAGGGAGAGTAAAACACCCACATCAGGATTGCTACACCCAGCCTGGCAGTTTGGGCCAGCGCCAACAGGAGAACACACACTGCAGCAGCATTATCAGGTATTACCACCAGTTTACTACAGTGAAACACTTTGTGTTTTTGCGAGTCTAGCTTTCTCTGGATGAACGCTGCTCACTGCTGTTTGGAATTTTTCTCCAAGTTCCAATTGTATCCAGACCCACCACCAGAAGTTACTTCAACAGCTGCATTTTTACATTAAAATATTGCAGCAGTGCAATTTTACCATGATGGTAAAGGGTTGGACAATAAATGTCGGCAATGGAGCGCCCTGCCAAGTTAAATACAAACATGATCAAGTGTATTTTTGTATGAGAGGAAGGTATGCAGGATGTGGTGTGGTGGCTGCAGGAGAAGCCATAAATCTGATAGGCTGGTAATCAGCGTGCCAATGTCCAGTCCCACCACCAGCGCCAGGCCTGCCAAGGGCTCACACACTGGGTGCATGGGAGCTGCTGGGGTGATAGCAAGCGGACAGCATGGAGAAATGTTTCTTTAGATTAGGGCCTTGTGCCTATCAATCATCAGAGATGGAGGAGGGGAGTGACACATCAAAGACAGGCTGGAGAGAGGAGATGGTAGAGGAGGATGTGTGTGACAGAGTGTGTGTGTGTCAGTCAGAATATGTGGTGTAGATCAAGATTGGGTGATGGAGGCAGAGGGCAAAGCTGGCTTCGAGTGCTCCTCATGATTTTCTACTAAGTTACAACTTTTCACTGCACACGTTATAGTGCACATGTTTTTAGGTTGCTCTCATCATTATACATGAGCTACTTTGTGCTGCAGTAAAAGAGACAGAAAATGGTCATAAGGAACCAAACTGATGAATTTAGTCATGAGACAAAATCATTGATATTGTGGTCATGGATGTTTTACTGTTAACTAGTATCTTAGTTTGTTAGTTTTAACTAAGTTTAAGACAGACAAATAACAAATAACACAAAGAAGTACAAAGTATTTATTGTAAGAGCAGTTGTGCGCAACGTGTAACCCATGAGGCACAAATATGACACACACCTTACAAACACTATATTTTGGCATTTGAGCTTGTCAACATGAATCAAAGCAGAAACTTAGTGATATTTGCTTTACGCATCATTTACATCTGGATGCTGCATCACCTTTACAAAAAGTTTTGATTGGCAATAAGACACAGGGTAATAGGAGATCCATTTTGTGCTTTGTTATTGTCATGGCAGTGTAAAAGTTAAGAAGAGCTCATCTAAATAACCTCACACCTGGTATATCACCTCTATAAATGTTGTGGCTTCATTGAAGATACAAATATAAACTACTCTTGCACCAAAAGTTGAACAACAATTGCACTTATGGTTGGCTATCATAAATGAAAATATAAAGCACACCATAACAAATGGATGTATTTATATGCTCTAACATTCCACTTCTTAGCTACTGAGCCGATTGCTTTACACCCGTTAAAGAAGAACCTGCTAGTGGCTAGTAGTTTATAGTAGTATAAAGAGTACGGTCTAGACTTGCTCTATAGGAATAGTGCAATGAGATAACTTCTGTTATGAATTGGTGCTATATAAATAAAATTTAATTGAACTGAATAGTTGTATGTTATCCTTTAATAGTGCTGAAACGATTAATCGATTATTACAACTAACCAATTAGTAGATCGATGAAAAATTAACCAGCTAATGGGATATTTGATTGATTGTTAATTGTTAAAAAGTTAATAATCAAGCAAAAATGTCAAATATTTTCTAATTCCAGGATCTGAAATGTGAGGATTTGCTGCTTTCCCCCCATAGTTTTATATTGAACATATTGAATGATACATATTAAGCAATTTGTCTGTCTAAGCAATTTGAAGACATCACTTTGGGCTCTAAGGAACTTTTGATGGGCATATTTCACTTTTTACTGACATTTTATAAACTAAACGATTAATTCATCAATTTTTTAAAAGCGACACAATTTCGGCTGGGTGAACTTGCATACAATGAAGCAGGAGTAGGAACAGAGGAAAAAGTACTAAAGACAAGATGTTTTTCAGTGTTACAGTACTGTTTTTTTTAACAACAGTGATTGTACTTTTGTCTAATTCATCTGTTTGGGTTTTCATCCATACCAGATTATTTACAGTTAAACACATTTATTCAACATTCCAGGTGTAAACCAGTTCTTGATTAGACAGAAAAATAGCTGGACTAGGTGACCAAACAACAGAATGAACTAACCTTCATCCACACTGATCTTTCTTTTTCGTTCAGGTTCAGGTCTCTTTTCCTTCGGCATATACCAAACTCTACACTGGACTTATATGATGGCAACAAGTGTAATTTACTAGGAGAATTGTGATTGATGTGATTGGGTGGTAACAAAAGTAGTCATTCTTTGCGTTAGATTTGTCACTATAATCCATAACATCTAACATGCATTCATGCTGACCCACATACAAAACCTTTCCTAGGATGTGTTCATTGGCCAAAAACAAGTTTCCGCTAAATTAATTTCAAACTGCAGACTGTAATCTGAGGTATATCAGCCTCACTGACAAGTCAAGCCCACGGGACACACGACAACCAATCATCATCCCAAAGCATTTTGACTGACAGGTGGAATTGACAGGGTGCTTGCAGGGACACCCTCCTCCTGAGAGACACAGGAGTCTGCTGACTGAAGATATGGAGGAAGGTTACAGAGAAGACAGAGAGTGAGAGTACAGTATGTCTAAGTGTGTGAGAGATGGATGGATGTGGTTCAGCCTTGGGTGGCTGTGGCTTAGTGGTAGAGCGGGTCGTCCACTAATCGGAAGGTTGGCACTTCGATCCCGTCTTCCCCGAGTCCACATGTCGAAATGTCCATGGGCAAAATACTGAACCCCAAATTGCTCCCGAGGGCTGTGCCTTCAGTGTGTGTGTGTGTGTGTGTAAATGATTAGTTTATTTGGACTGATGAGCAGTTGGCACTGTTGTGCAAATGTGATATGTAGTGTGAAGCGCTTTGAGTGGTCGGAAGACTAGCGAGGCGCTATACATGTACAGTCCATTTACCATTTCCCTGCTCTAAAGGAGCTCACAGTTGATATGTAACAAGCTGAAAATGAGGGGTTAGATGTGACCAATAATAAGCATTTGTTATTCGCTAATGGACAGTCAGTGTCATCCAATTTCATTTTCAAAAATGTAATTTCTAAACACATTTGTCTTGTCATTAACCTTACCCTCCCATATCCTAACCTCACCTGACACCATATCAAACCCTTTCCACTCCTTAGTCCTTCTTCTCATCCTCCTCCACATTCAAAGCCTGTTTATGCCTGTTTGACTTGTCACTTTTTATAGTAAAATTCCAGTTTATCGCAACTTGGCTCTTAATTTTGTAGTTTTGGCCATCATAGTGATTTTTCAGATGTAATTGCTGAGATCTAGGAAAGCAGCTACATTGCTAAAAAGAAGTCAGAAGGGGCAAGAAACAGTGTTAAACAAACCTCTGGGTTAAAGTGTCAGTGCACTTCAAACAAAATGTTTGTCAGCTCACCCAACAGCGTCTGAAACCCCCTCACCCAAATCTTTCAGACACCTGAATCGTAGTAGTGTGGACGACCTCCGTCCAGACAAGCGTTTCAGCTCCATTTCAGAAGTAATCTCCATCCATGCTAACAGGCTGAAAACACATATCACATGACCATTCATGTACACTGGGCATACGTGTGCCGGTGTAAACAAAACAGGACAAAAATCATAAAGGCAGGGAAACGTGACTGCTCTTCACAAAAACCTCCTGGATAACGCTGGTTTTATTAAAACATTGTAAATAGCATTTTGTTTGTCTCTTTTCCATCATTGTATTACATCAAGTCTTTTTGTGTCTTTCTAAATATAGAAAATATAACATCCATTCCGTCAATATACAAACTCAAACTCTCCACAATATCACAACACACACTCTTAGCCGATGCTTATAGCCTACATAACATACACATGTACTCTTTTTAGTTGGGCTATTCTTTAAACTGCATTTGAATTGAATTTACTTTACAGCAGAAGGCTGATGCTAGATAACACATGTGAAATGGCTGAACACAATAACAGCAGGCTAAGCTAAGCTACTAGCAAATGTTTAAACATTGATGCATCAAAACAAATCCATTATAGAAAACAGCGTCCATGACACAGTACTTGTAGTCACAACCTTGTACATTCAAAGAATGTTTCCTGTTTCTGTTGATGTAGTCTGTGGATTAGCATTGTAGCATAACTTTACCATGTGTTTGCTAGAAGTTGATGACAAGATCCTTCACTACAAGATCCTTGTCCTCCTTGAATGTCCACATCTGGACATTCAAATGTTTTCGCGCCATTCCCCAGGAACCACAACTTCATTAATAAAATTATCCCACCAGGCACTAGTTCGTCACCCAAAACAGGTGCTCAATGTAGGGCTGATAACGCTGCTCGAATAATAGCTTGCCTCCTGTGCATGTAGGCAGTAGTAGCATTATAAAATGCTGAATTTAACTGCACAACATCTGCTAGCATTGACAACAAGGTCAGCGTTCGTTATCCATGTTGAATTAGCCATGCTTTGTGTTTGTTTTCTTCCGGAAAAGGGTTACATGATAGAGGCATGATGACTCAGGGAAGGACACGTCGTTACTGATGAGACCTAATCAAGACATGAACGTGGGTGTCTG
The DNA here is from genome assembly GCF_020085105.1 of Siniperca chuatsi. Lineage (NCBI taxonomy): Eukaryota > Metazoa > Chordata > Actinopteri > Centrarchiformes > Sinipercidae > Siniperca > Siniperca chuatsi. The sequence goes on along the minus strand of NC_058045.1, from coordinate 26,827,450 downwards.
TGTCACCGTTTCTAAAAGCCTCCGTTTTTGCCCACCCAGACTAAAACGCAACCCCGGAGTTCTCAAACGCAAACGGTGCCAGCAGCATTTCCAAACATACGCTAGGTGTAAACATAGCAAAATTAACTTTTTAAAACAAAAACATAGTAGTGTGGATGTAGCCTAAGAGCCTACAGCCATGCTATGGGCTCTGTGACGCTGTATTTGAGCTAAATGGTCACTTCAGCATCCTAACATGCTCAACGTGAAAATACTAGCATGTTAATGTAGCAGGTATAATGTTTACCATTTTGTCTTAGTTTAGCATGTTAGCATGCTAACATTTGCTTGTTAGCGTTAAACACAAACTGCAGCTGAGGGGGTTTTTTGTTTTTTTGTTTTTTAGGTATTTGGCCATAATCCACAATATTGGACAAAATTAAAATCTGAAATTTTTCTTCTGGGAACCATGAATACAATATATCAATATATCATACAATATATCATAGCAATCCATTCGATAAGATATTTCAATAAAAAACAAAATTAGGAAAAAGTCAGGGGATCATCAAAGTCAGTAGGATTCATCATCTGGGCACCATAAATGCGTGTACAAAAGTGTGTGCCAATGCATCCAGTAGATGTTGAGATATTTCACAGGATTACTGTAAAATTTTACCTACTGGTGGCGCTACAGTACAAGTCAGAAGTCATTTGAATTTATCCTCTAGAGAACCTCCCTTGAATATCTATAGCACATTTAATGGCAATCCATCCACTTGTTGTCAAGATATTTCACTCTGAACCACAACCTCATGGTGGTGCTAGAGGAAAAGGGGATCACCAAAGTCAGTTGGATCTATCCTCCGGGGACCATGATAGTTTCTGCAAAATTTCATGGCAATCTAGTTGTCGAGATATTTAAGTCTGGACCAAAGTGGTGAACCGACTGACCAACAGACTGGCATTGCCGTCCCTAGAGCATTTGGTGCTAGCATAGCTAAAAACTATATTCAGGTGGCATTACATTTCTCACTAAATGTATTTGTTGTTGCAAATTACTGGTATATAAACCCAAGAAACCCAACTTGTAATACACCAAAATTATCCTCTAGGGAAGCATTAAGACATGCTGAAAATGTTCTATACTGAACTCAAACCCGTTATGCTTTGATTAGCCCACAGAACCAACAGGATAGCCAGACTGTCATTTCTTCATATTATACCTCCCTCATCCTTCTATCTCTTAACCTAACCCACTTCCCATTCCCTCACCTCTAATTTCACTATCTGAATTGCACCTCTTACAATCTCTCACCCCTCATCTCTCGCTCTCATTGATCCTTAAACCTTCACACCTCTTTCACCCTTCATTAGTTATCTCTGCACTCTAAACTCAATATTGTACTTCTTTATTCCAAACCATTTCTCCTGGTCTTCCTCCCTTGCTCACCTTCTTCTCACATGTTCCTTTATTCTTTCCCTTCCTCCCTCATGTCATTCTCTTTCTCTCCTCCTTAAGCCCCTCCTTCTAACCCTTTATCCCTCTATCCCAAGTTCACCCCCTTTAACCTCGACCAGTCTGGAGATGACATCTGGTCTCAATGCTGGGAGTTCACCGTCTATGGTCCTGGTTTACCAGATAACAGATAACACAGGAACATAACACAAAGATATTCAAGCTTTAACACTGCACATGTGTCAGGGAAACACAAACTTTATAAAATGTGAGTAGATTCTTGTATTCAAGGTTACATTAATATTCAAAACCTACTCAGTTTGTTTATATATTGGCTACTAAGTTTGCTTCTGAAATAATTATGGTACAGTGTAAAAATGTATGTTTGAGTGAAGCAAAATCCATCATAGTTTTAAACCTTTTAAAACTCATTGAATAAACTGACCAGTAATTAAAAAAGGGCAAAGGAAAAAGGCTGTTTCCTGTATTTCTGGAACGGTAACATTTTAAAGATATTAGGTTTTGGAGGTCCTGGATTTGTATGAATAGCTACACAAACAGATGAGCAAACCAGCAGCAGTTCAGAAAACTGGAAGCTTTTACACAAACATGTTATCCTTCAGTTGCTACATTCAGCCATCCATGACTAGATGGATCACACTGAGAAACAAAGGTCTTCATGTGGACAAAGTGATGAGGGCACACCTTGTGCTGTTCCTGATGATTTCAATGGGGGAAAAGTTGCCATGCACAGTATGTATGTGTGACACCACCAACAAATAAATTAGACTCTCAGCCGTGATAATATACATATAGTGTGCCTTAATGCTCCATTATAATTAACTACTGTATGATAACCCAACACCAACCCACTATACACACACACCCACACTGTGCCTGGTAAATAATAATAACCATTATTACGCCTGCCATTACAATGCTTTATTTGAGGTCATTTAAATAACTCTGTTAGGATAAGGAGCGAGGAGTGCTGGGTAAGCAGGAAAACACTCGCCTCGCTCAGCTGGCTTCCCGAGGCCCCAGGAGCTACCGAGTTGTCAGAGGGTGTGATTGGACAGCCCGGAGAGGACCTTCTTTGCCATCCATGTCACATTAGAAGGCTGGAAAGAGAAAGGACCTTGGCAATTCTTTGATGGGGTGGAATTCGCCAGGGTCCTCTACTAATACCAATCCACTTTTCAGTGTTTTTATGGCTGCTGGGAAGCATAAATGCTGAAAATGTAAAAGACTAAAAAAACATAGTGGTAAAAGATTATAAATATATAACACATGAATATGCTTTTCAGTTACAAAATCAAAAGCTTAATGCAACAAAATATTCAAACATATTACAAAAAAAATTCCAAAGAAGATAAAAGGTTGCTCCCTGAATTTAAAACACATCAGTTACAAAAACTAAATTTGTTTAACACTGTAAACAGAATGGTAGAGCTGAAATGATTAGTTGATTACAGTAATTGATTAGTTGATTAACACAATTAATCTGAAACTATTTTCATAAACTAATTAATTGTTTAAAACTGCTTTTCTTTGTCTTTAGTGATAGTAGGAACTGAATATCTTTTAGTTTTGGACTGCTGATTTAAAAAACAAGCAACAAGTCACCTGGGGCTTTGGGAAACTATGATGGTTATTTTTCACTATTTCCTGACATTTTATAGACCAAACCATTAATCAAGAAAATAATCATAAGATTAATCGATAATAAATATAATTGTTTGCTGCACCCCTATGGAATGGATTCTAAAATCTCAAATGGTAACAAATTCAGCCAGACCACAGGGATTACAGGGATTTACAAATTATGATATAATGTTTAGCTTCATAAATCGTACAGTTCTAGAAATCGCTTTTAGTATTTAACAGCAAGTACATAAAGATTCAAACCTGGTGTTAAGAGTATGGTTATTTTCAGTGTCTATTAATCTGCCAATTCTTTTCTTGATTAAGTGATTACTTGTTTGGTCTATATAATGTCAAAAGACAGCAAAAATGCCTGTTATTATTTCCTAAAGTCCAAGTTAATCAAGTCCAGTTCTTAGAATACCTTATTTTGTCCAACCAAAATGAAAAAATTATAAAGTTACTATCACATAAGACAAAGAAAAAGCAGCAAATCCTCCCAACTGAGAAGCTTGAACTAAGGAAAGTTCAAGGTTATTTTTCCTTGAAAAATGGCTTAAACGATCAATTGCTAATCAAAATAGCAGATTAATTTTCTGTCCACTAATTAATTGATCGATTAATCGACTAATTATGACTACAAGACACTCAAAGCAAAATCACTTTTACACTGAACTCAGCATGATGGTGGATAATACGGGGAGGAGACTAGCCAATGAATATAACCCTTTTTTTTACAGGAACATGATTACCCCAGAGGTATAATTATTGTCCTTTCATGATGTTTCCTAGATTATAATGCCATCACACACTCCTCTATCATCCCATATATATAAACACCAGTGAACCTTTCTTGAGAGGTCCTGTGAGTTGAAGGTTTTCCTTCTTGAAGAAAGCTCTTGTATCTATATTAGCTAATTCATATTCACAAATTGGTGGATGTTTCAGTTATTTTGTCTATTGCCTTGGATATAAAATACTTTCACCGTTTAGTGATGGCCACTGACAATGGGTTTATACACAGTACTGGAAGGAGAGAATGTGTGGGGACTGCAAGCCAGCCAGCGAATGACAAGGGATTACTGTGATACCCATTTGCATATCAAGAATTTTAAGTAGCGAGGGAGAAAATATCGAACCCTCCAGCCTGCAAGGTCATTCAAAATATTTTTTTTCTCTTCTCTTCATAATTATTTTGCATAACATGCAGTATGGACACACTGTAGATTAAAAAGGTGGCTTTAGCATATCATGCCATCCCTGATAGGGACCTGCTCCCACCTACACTTCTCCTAGACACCATGCCACCACCACAACCTCATCAAACTGACTAAGGACACACACACACACACACACACACACACACATCATCTTGATTGCTTTAAGACGAACTACACATTGGAGAAAAGAAACTGATTGCTGAAGCCTCTAATCCATTCCAAGTTTATCATCTCTTTAATTTTAATGGTTTTTTTCATATCAATAGGCCACAAAGCCAATGTTTTGATAGTCGCTGTTGGCAGAAAATGGTAAAAAAAAAAAAAAAAAAAAAAGAGAGAGAGAGAGAAAAAAGAATCGCCTCGACTATCATCTATGACTAAGGAATATATTCAGATTGACATATATACAACTCATTACACACTGAGGAGACGGTGTCAAATATGTTGTTTGAAAAATGTTGTGTCCAGTAATGAATTGTATTATCTCTAAGCAGAAAGACAAAACAGGCAGAGAGGATGAATTAAAATGTTCTGTTGTTGTTTTCTCTGTTTTATGTTAATATCAGTCTGTTTGAACAATAGTAATGACTGCGACAAAGAATTATTTTAATAAATTATTTGAATAAATTAAGATAATGTTATCATAAGGTTAGAACACAAACTATGCACAGAAAGGGAAAAATTTTATATCTAGGAATTATTGTATTCCAAACTAAAATATAATTACTAGATTTATATTCTAATTTTATATATATACACATATATATATACATATACATATACATATATATGTATAGACTGATGGATAGAGGTAAAGACTTGAGAGATGTATTATGGAGGAGCGAAAGATAGACAGAAATGTAAAAAATGAATGTACCGTATGTATCTTTCTTTAAATGAACAAACTTGGAGAAGCTTGGCAGCACAAAGAATTTAAGTGAGTGACACTCAGTAACTTCTGTTAGAGAAAAGATAAAAAAGAACCAAAACACTGTGACCATTATACATCTTTTTGTTGATCACTGCATTGCATTGTGTGTTCATTTACTAAACCAAAGGCTATAGCAAATCTATTAAGAGAATAAAGAGGCCAAGTGCTGAGTTTAACATGCAGGAAGTCCAGGAACCTTGAGGTGCTCTTGAAGACAAAAGAACTGGTCACAGAAAAGAAAAGAGAACATTCTTGTGGTTCTTTTCTGTGTTTTACACCATTAAATAAGTACAATATAGGACTTCAATATCATTTTTTTCATTGAGCTGCCTAAGAGTGCCCAAGAACAATTTCTTTCCACTAGAGCTGAAACGATTAATTTATTGATTGATTAGTCATTCAACAGAAAATTAACAGGCAACTGTTTTGATAATCAATTTATTCTGTCATTTTCGAGCGAAAATGCCAAACGTTTTGTTTCCAGGTCCTGAAATGTGAGGATTTGATTCTTTTGAATATTCACATTGGGCTCTGAGAAATTGTAATGAGCATTTTGCAATAGTTTCCGACATCTGTTAGACAAAACGATTAATCATTTAATCGAGAGAATAGTCTGCAGATTCATCATTAATGAAAATATTAGTTGTTGCTCTAATTTCTACAATCATCATCTATTAAAACTCGACAGCCTAATCAATAATAAAAATAACATATATTTGCATTCCTTAATAACAGTACTGTTATTAAGGAATGCGAATAAATGCTATTTTTCAGGTTAATTAATTGATTAGTCTAGAAAGGTCATAAAATGGTGAAAAATGGTTCAAGGTGACTTGAAATTGCAATTTTTTTCCCCAATTAATAGCTCACACTCCATAGATTTCCAATTATATAAAACAGAGAAAAGTAGCAAATGCTCACATTTGGAACCAGCAAATGTTACAATAGCAATAAATTGCTGTTGATCAATATTTTCTGTCAATCGACTAACTGATTACGCACGCTACTGTTATTAAAGTGTTAAGAGCAAAGGGATGACTGACATATCAGCTTAAGAGTGATGTTGGTCCTGAATGTGAGAAAGTCTTTTTTTGAAAGTGATCTTTAAATTGTTTTCTGCTAAGTTTTGCTTTTTACTGTAACACTAAAAACAAAGTTTCACTGAGGCAAGGACGTAGGTTATGGATTTGATTTGATTTTGTAATTTAAAAAAACATACACATAACACACTCTCCCAAATATTCACAAATCAAACAACTAAACAAAAACACAGATTCAATCCAACAAGAGACCTGGACATGCAAAGACAAAAAAGAAAAAGAAATTGAAAAAGAAAAAGAAATACTATAAATAGCATGTAACACAAACAAGTTGTCGCATAAAGGTTGTAGTGACACTACTGGACCATTGGCATGACTGGCCTTAAAGCAACCAAACCCCTTAAGATTAAAAGCTAGAAACTTCTGGTCCTAGGAGCAGAAGTGTCTGAAAGGCAACAACAATGAGAAACGAGTGGAATACCAACACTCCCAGAGGAGATAAAAGCCTGTTTATTTCTATCCCAGCTAATATACACTTTTCCTCTCATGTGTTTATGGGATATGTCTGATACATGGTGAACATTTTGTATGAACAACAGCACATTAGCCAGTGACTCCAGTCCCACTGTGACATGCAGGATGAAGAAGAAGAAAGAAGAAACAATAAAAAGATGCAGAAAAAGAGGGCGCGATGGATGCTGTTAGGGGGTGGAGGGTGGAGAGGAGGGAGGCTGTTAGTGGGGTTTTAGTGGTGATGGAGAGACCAGAGGAGAAGAAGGTGGATGGATGGAGGGTGGGGAGAGGGAGGCAGGAAGGGGAGGTGGAGGAGGGGGGGCTTGACGATAAGAGAAAAATTCAGACCGGTCAAAGTTTCCTTTTTGCCAATCGTGCTCCTGATAAAGACAGCGCCTGCTCCCGAGCTGATAGAGGGGCTATCTCTCTCCCTTACTCTCTCTCCCCCCCCTCCTCCCTCCCCCATCCTCCTCCATCCCTCTGCCTCGCTCACCCAGCAGTTAGTTTGTGAGGAGGAGAGGAAGGAAGAAAAAAAAAAACGAAGGGCCCTATCAGTGCAGCATCATGGTGCTACCATCAACCAGCCACTGTGCAGCAATTAATATCGCTCCAATTACTGTTAAAGGGACAAGGCTGGGACATGACGATAATGAACACATCCTCTCTTCCCCACCAGAGGAATTAAAATACATGTGCAAGCACACACACACACACACACACACACACACGTAAACACTCGTAAATATACATACACACTCAGTGCTGTGCAGACACACGTGCACAGACATACATAAAACGTGTGCTGCTTGAAAAGGAAATTATGCAAGATAGTGCGGTAATCTTATTGCATTGTTTAACTCATTGAAGACAACAGACAGAGAGAAATAAATAACCAAACAAACCTTGATAAGAGAAGAAATAAATAATAAAATTATGGCGATTTACTTGTTATCTCCTCTTAGCCGTGTGTATATGTGTTTTTGTTACGACTTGAATAAATTTTCCCCAGGCCTGTCACATTCACATCTCATGTTCAGGGGGAACAGCAGGACAACACAACAGACCCTGAAAGACACTAGGAAGAGACAAAACAGAAGAACATCTCTAAGACACACACACAGGAACACACAGACAGACAAACACAGCCATATAGGGCTGGTTAGATCTACTTAAGAGCATATTAAGAGTTGAAATAATGCATGTTGTCAGTATCCCTAGGAATAGTCATTTTGGACTATTCTGCAGCACATCATATACATTTAAGTCCAACATTCAGTTCTCTTTACCTAGTTACAGTACAGGGAAAATAAGGGTGTAGTGGATGGGGGGGGGGGTGTAGCAGGTCCACTAACTTTCATGTCACAGACTGGAGTTTGTGTTCTGCCAACTTTTAACAATTAATGTTTTTGGGGGGTTTTTAACCCTTGCGATGTTTTGTCCTTAATCAAGTGTTTTAGTTTAGCGATTTATCCATCTAGATTGTTTTGGTGTAAGTTGCTGAGTTTTGGAGATATCCTCCGTAGAGATGTCTGCTTTTTTTGAATGGGACTATGGCACTCGGCTTAAAAAATACATTTGAAAAACTCAACAGCAATATCTCTTTCAGTTTCATGAAGGAACTATTTTCTTTCTACCAATAGTTCCTACATGAACCGGCTCACAACAAGGTCTGTGGATATATCTTGAGTAACCGGGTCATGATTTCTGGAAAGAGACACTTCTGTTGAGTTTTACAACGAGCCGACAAGCCGAGTGCCATTGTAGGAGCCAAATAGGTTGTTCGAACGGCCAGAATTTAATTGTTATTCACTGTGTGTACATTGGGTGTCGCTGTGCTAGTATCTAGGGCTCAGGTATGTAGGTAGCAGGGTAACTGTTTGACCCCGGAAGGGCAAAGGGTTTTTGACTGCATGAGCGCTAAGGGTTTGTTTGTCACGCTGTAAGTTGTGTGTTTGGTTTATCAATGGAAACTAGAAAATGGACTGTATTCACCTTTACAGCAGAAACAATAAAGAAATGGATTCTTATTCTGCAACCGAAGAACAGCCTGGAGATTCTGTGCTGAACGCAACACATAGCAAATGTTAATGCGATCACATCAGACTAAGCGAAGCACGTCAACCAGGTCACTCCTGGGTTAGACAGCTCAGTATATTACAGTAATAGACTGAGCTCCTAAAGTCTTATAGTCCCATTATATTCAAGAGAAGGCAGACATCTCTACGACCAATATCTCCAAAACTCGGCAACACACACCAAAACAATCTAGATGGATAAATAGCACTACAGGTAAGAGGAAACATGTGTATTTTTGATTTTGGGGTGAACTGTCCCTTTAACCATACCATCGTTTCCATGTACAAATATTTTAGAAATAAATAGATTAAAAATGCTGTCATTTAATGTCAAAATAGGTAATGTGGGGTTTTGCAGAATATCAGTTCTGACAGGGTTGGGCCCTCTATTGCGAAAACACACTATCAACAATAGCATTCCATACCATAACAGAAATGTACACTTCCAAACTAAATTGAATATGAAATATGTTGTCTTCTGTGTGATATAGCGCCTCTGCTCTTTTTCCCTGAAGATAAATGTTATATTTTATAAAAATTGGTCTTTATTTCAGGCAAAGCAGCTCTCCTCCACTAGAATACACTGTTAGAAACTTTAGGACACAAATTATGCAAGATTACATTTCTTAAGTCTCATTTGTCATGTTTTATATATATATTTGGCTCCTTTAAATAAAAAGAGTTTGAGTGAAAGAGTTGACTGAAAAATGGAAACCACACAAGTCAGATGCAGTCTACTAACAACTGCACAGCTCTGAGGAACCCTGCTATAGACCTTTCTTCTATGAATTGTCATAGTAAGAACAGCATACATGTTGTTGTTACTAATAACACTGACACTGTAGGGTTTTCCCCAGGAAATTGGGTAGCGGAGACAATGGGGACGCTGCCGCCTTACAAAAAGAGCTCATGACACTTATTAATGTAAAACAAACAAAAAAACAAACGGGAGGGGGGCGAAGGTTCGAAGAAGACCCTCCTTCTCTTGGTCTCTCTCTCTCTAATTACGAACATGTAAAACTAGTTTTGCTATATATCTGTTTAGACAAAGTCAGTAACAAATGATGTGCATCATTAAAAAATAATTTCAGGTCAACTGTCAATAATTACAGGCTTTATACATTTTCACAAGTGAATTTCACACTTTAGAGACAAAAATATACTCTGTGCGTAAAGACAGCGGAGCGAGGAAAAGAGCCGAGGTCACGCGTGGCTCACAGACCAGGTGGACACACATACACACCAGTTAGAATGGCAGCAGATTGTCTCCGGCAGCCACGACGGATCCAGATCCTTAAAGTACCCCTCCACTCAAAAATGTGTTTTTCTTATGTTTATGTCCCTGAAAATGTCAGACCTTGACTTTACTGACTTGTATCTGTGCAAAGTTTGTCACTAGAGAGGTGTTTTCACATTCCTCTACTGAGGGGGGAGATGTCTGTACTCTTTGCTAAAATCTGACATTCAAACGTACCGTGGACAAGCTAGATTTGGTACGTTACAAATTCGAAAGCCAATCGCAACGCCACCGGCAAAGAAACCTGAAACCTCCAGTGCAGAGCGGACTTGTCAATACAGGGAGCGAGAGTTAGTGAAAGTTTTGACAGCAAACATAGTAGAGTGTGTTGTTTTTGGATGTAACCGGGTCCTGAAGTTTCCTTCCACTATCTACTAACGTTACGTAATGACAATGTGAACACACTGTAACATCATAGCAGATATTGTATGTTCCACGACCACTAATGCTGTGTCAGCCACTGCCAGTTACAAGCTAACAAACAACATAAACAAATAAAAGCTGCTAACTACTCTTACCATTCTGATTTGTCTGCTTGTTGCCGATTTAGGTGCACAACAGACTCCTCATCTGGTCTGACTGCGGCTCAAACATGTACGGCTGAATCTCTCCGATGTTTCCTCTAACTCTAGCCATCTTGACAACGCACACCGCTCTCTCACCATGGATCTATGTCTCTCACCCACATCCATGCTCGCACCGGTCAACCTAACAGCGCAGCGGTGGTGGGCGGGGCATTCAGAGATCCAGAATTTCTCAATGAGTTGGTCTCAATGAGTTGTTTCTCAAATGTACTTTTTATGTGGCATAACCATGTTTAACAAAATATTAATCATAGTATTTTTACATACTTTAAAACGTGTCTGGAGGGGAACTTTAATATTGGCAGAGAAAAAAACATTGGCAATGGTCTCTTCAATCATTGATAGTAGATCTGATCCTCAATCAGCACAAGCCTAGTTGGCAGCTGTTGCCCACATACAGCTGCCATCACTACGAGCAACAATGGCCTGTAAAAATGTCTACAGTGAAAAAGGCCTATTGTCTCGTGCTGGATTTGTTTTATGGATATTGCACATTTCTTGACTGATTGAATTTTAAATTGACTACAAGCCCCTCACACTGTCACAAACCTTGATAAGAGAAGAAATAAATAATAAAACAAACACTGTCTCCATTACTGTGAGGTCCCTTTAGCCTAAGAATGTCCTTTTTAGAGTCCAATTTGTGCAGGGTGGTAGTTCTGAATAATTACTATTAGTTTTAGAGCAAATAATACTTTTAATATGAATGCACACCATACTATTAAGTATTGTGAAAGTTTTGTTTTCCATTTGGTTAACACCGAACGTGAACACTTCATGATTTTGTCATCAGTGCTTCCTGAACAGGTATGAAGAACCTTTTCACAATTCTTGAGTAAAAGCAAATATTGGAATGAATTTTTCCCTCACAGTTCATTTCAAAAATCACAGTTCACTTTCGTTTTGCTTCAGTACATTTGTTTTGGTTAGTTCCAAATACCAAATGACATGTTTACTGGCTGCATGGAACCCCTTTGAGCGTACTTACCTGGACCCCTCCACTGTAACTCCTCTTCTTCTTCCTCCCCTTCCTCTTCCTCCTCATCGCCACTGTGTGTTGGGCCTTGCTCCTCTCCGTCCCTGTCTTCATCCTCAGGGCCTCCTCGAGAGTCCTGCGTCCTGGGCTCTGGATACACAACACAAACAGTCAAATTTAAACATGCTATCGACTCCTGGCGGAAACTGAAACTTCAGTATCGGCCCTCGACACTCTGTGTGTGTCTAAATATCTGTATATGTGCCTGTGTGTGTGTGTGTGTGTGTGTGTGTGTGTGTGTGTGTGTGTGTGTGTGTGTGTGCGTCTGGGCAGTGGCTGTTCCTGTCTGTTGATCAAAGGCAGCGGTGAAATAACTCCCTGAGCTGTGTAACACAACACCTCACCACGTAGAGATGGACCCTTTGATTCTCATTGCAACTCTGGAGAATCAAACTCTCGACCTTTAGTTTTTGTCTTTTTTTGGCTCCTTCCCTGTTTCTTCCATCAGTTTTTCCATTCTCTCTTCGTTAATCTCTTCTTCCTTTCCTTGTTTTCTCTTCACTGAATGTAGGTTGGTCTCATTGTGCTCGTCTTTTCCTCCGTCCTTCTCTTCTCCTGTATCTTTCCATCTTCGCCCCCTCTGCCTGACACTTTTTGAAGAGACTGAGGCTGCCTGTGTTCCTCTAATCAGCAATGATATCCCTGCAATTGATCAAGGTGATCAGATAGATCTGTGTGTGGTTCTGCACGTGGGCTGTGTGTGTGTGTGTGTGTGAATCTGAATGTCTGGATGTGTATGTGTGTATATGATGTGTTTATCCAGCATGCATATATGTGAACCCTGAACTCTGCCTGTACACCTGGTATCAGCCGGTTCATAACACAGCTGGGTCCCTCCCTATTAGCAGGATTCATGATTAGTTAGATTAGATTAATAGTTACATCACAGCACCTCAGGCTATCTGACCTGAAGATCTCTCTCTTCTTGCTCTCTGGTCTTGCATCATCATCAGGCCAAGGGTTAGGGTGACTCAAAAGCTGACTGCATGGAAACGGATCACAAACATGTCACTATTAATCTCACTAATAATTGTCACTGTAGTTATAACAAAATAAAGTGACCCAGATCTTTAAGGTGGACATTTCAGTTGATATAATATAAGGGAACCATTTTAAAAAGCTGGAAATTGTTTCTAAATGCTTGTGTAAATCAATTCATTATATTACTTGTTACAAATGCAGCCATGCAGTTAGTGTTGTGTAATGGATTGCGTGATTAAAAGTAACCCTCCCAGACTAACTTGTTGCAGGGAAGGAAAGCACCACCCCTGTCACAAAGATCATCTGTATCAAAATGAAGTACTGGGTGAAATCATCCACCAAATGGCACACTGTAGCACATGGGAGAAGTTCTGCCAGAAAGCCCTACTACTGCTTGGTTAGGTTTAGGCACCAAAACTACTTGGTTAGGTTCAGCTAAAAAAAGAGAGCCAGAAAGCCCTGAAGGAAAACTTCTCCCACGTGCAACACTGTATTTTAAGCTAATGATCCCATTTCTCACGACTTTTTATACATTTTACATAACTGAAATTCCAGTAAAATTCAGGCATATAATGATGTTCTATGTATGTTATAATAGGTAAAAGTAAATAAAAGCTACCTTTACACTCTTGTGGGTGGCCCACCTGATTGAAAACAAATCATTAGACCCTTGCGATGGGTTTTACTAGAGCAGGAGCGATATTAGCTCATCACAGATATATGAGTATTGGGGTATGTTGGCTGATAAGCAGAGAACTGCAAAAGATCTTTGAGGTAGAAACACTGTCTCCATTACAAAGTGTATTCACCAGAGAGCACTGAAGTCCATTTTTTAACTGTAAAATGTTGTGCTCAGTACATATCTATCTCAGAATTCTCTAAAACAAACAATCTAAAGGGATCAAAAATGTTTATGTAAACTAATTAATATCAACCAACACATAAACAGATTTTTTAAACTCTCAAATATTGATATTGGCATCAGCCAAAATTCAGTATTGACCATGTTGTAATTTGGTTACTAAGTTTTAAAAGCTTTGTAGAGACTAGGGAGACGCCAAATTTTCAAGGTTTCGGTTTTGGACTATTTTTTGAAAATGACCACAATAGGCAAAAAGACAAGAGTCTAATCTATTGATACGTACAGTATATCATACAGTATATTACATGTTCACATCACGTTTTGGAGCAGTAGCAGCCCATCTTTCCAAGTTCTACATAGTGATAGCGTCACAAAGTCAGAACGGTGGGTGGTAAAAGGTTACAAAGCAGACCTGACCAGACATGTAATGCTAAAAGAGAAAGTTTAATTACTCATACTATGATGTGATAAAAACACACTTCGGAAAAGTATTTCATTAGTAAAACTGTGATACCAAAAAATAAAAAAGCCTCTCACCACGTGATCAATTTACTTACTGGATGGTAGCCTAAAAAATAACCACACTAAATATACTGACTTTTGCTGGGTGGAGTAGTTCTTTTCCCCTGAGGGTTTCTATTTATATTTAATAAAAGTGCATCCATTTTTTTTATGATGTTAGCAGAGGTGGTTTTTGTTTCAGGTGCTTTCTTGGTATATACTAATGCACCATCAAACTCTACTGTAGCACCATCATTACACTATCAAAATAATGTATTAAATGCATTTGCCTATATAATTTAGCATACAATATACAAAATATGTTGTTATGTGTTGGTTTAGACTTTTCTGTAATTGATACCAACATCATACCCAGGAATTCTAGGAAGACCCCTGTTGTGTCTCCATCCAGGCAAAAAGAAGGAATAATATGGCGAGATCTTGATTAATTGTCATAAAAGATTTAGTATCAGAGCTTGTTACGATTTTCTTTTAATATGTTCAGAGGTTTGACATACATGTAGTGTAGTTTCTGACTGGACAGTTTATTAAATAATACACTGATATGACACTTATATGACTAGAATGTAAAAGGTAGCTGACTTTGTGATAGCATTAACTTACTATTTCTATTGTTGAGTGTGTAGTTAAAATGTTTTTTTAGTGATGATGTGTAAAGAAAACACATGAGAAATGTTGTTGAAGAAAACATATAATATATATGCTGTGAAAACCCACAGTTGCAGAAAATTCCAGGTTTGGTTAAAAGACATTATCCTTCTAACCCTGTATATTTAAAAAGCTGTTAATCCACTTTCTCTCCTCATTTCTTCTGTCCTTTGTCCGGATCCCTGTCCTCCTCATCCTAACTTTTGCCCTTTTCTTCACTTCCTCCTTCCAAGCTCCTGTTTTGTGCTGCTCTCCCTCCCCTTTCCCAAATCCCACCCCGTCTTCAGCCTCCACCCTGATAACACCTCAGCTGTCTGCACAAAGCCCATGTTTACCCTTGCATTCCCGCTCCGATAAACAGCGATAGCGCCCAATCAATACCAGCCATAAATGCCCCACTACCACGTGACACCCTCACACTCTGCCGTTATTAATGTAACAGTTGAGAGATTGGATCTGCATCGTCAAATAAATCAACACGCACACACACACACACACAAAGAGAAGCAGATGCACTCATACACACACCATCCATTTTCATGTCACGTCCACCTTTCGACTTCATCCACACGCAAACACTCATACACAGCAATATACTGTACACACACTAAAGCAACCAGGCCTAAACGCACATGCACACACACACCTCCCCCCTGCCTAAACAGTGCCATTATTTTCAGCTATAAATCACATTGAATGGCACATTGATTTTATCCTGCAGGGGCTGAAGCGAGGGAGGGGAGCTAGAGACACAGTTATTGCGTTTAATATTATCAATATTATCTCCCATATCATCTCAGACAGGGAGGCAGGTATCAGGAGGAGTCGACAGACACTTTTCTGCCAAACCCCCTCCTCCCTCTCTCCCACCCCCCACCCCCACCCCACCCCATAGTGAGACAGTCTCCATCAATCTGATAAGCTGAACTTCCCCTGTCACACCTGCAGGGCAAAGTCACCCAACAATCTCGCCTTCTAACTTCTACAGCCCTCTATACATTTCTGTCTCTCTTTTTCTGATTTTAAAGCTGCCTTTTGTCTTTTGCATCTTTTCTTTACATATCTGTTCCCTCATATTTGAGGTTCAACATATGTGCTACAGTCTCCACATTGGTCAATATGAAGCTGAAAGGGAACTGGACAAAACCAAGGTATGGAGCCAAGTCTTGCACCTTGTTCACACCAGCTAGAGAAAGCAGAACGTTAGCAGCAGCTGCAGTCATCTGTCAGTGTCTACACTGCATCCATTCAGCCACAGAACTGCTACACACTGACAAGCATTTTGGCAAATCTCACACCCAATACACAGTCATTGAGGTGACGCACATACAGTAAGTCAGAAGAGAAATAAGTAGGTCGGAGCGTAAAACAGGCTGCACTTCGAGTCACACATAAAGCATGAGTAAAGCACAAGTTATTTACACATATTAATAAAAAGATTTGATTTTTTTTCATGGATCGATTAATGGTTTCCCCTATAAAAAAAGTCAGACAATAGTGAAAAACGCCTAGAGCCCAAGGTGAATGTGATTAATCGTTTAGTGTATAAAATGTCAAAAAAATTGTTAAAAATATCACCCATCACAAAAGGTGCCAATGTGGCTAAGGTGTTAAGGTACTGACCATGAACTGCAACGTCCCTGGTTCGAGTCCCACCAGGGACGATTGCTGCTCTCTCTCCCTCATTTCTTCTTATCTCTCTACTGTCTGTAATAAAGGGATAAAAAAGCGCCCCAAAAATACTAAAAAATGCCTTTCACAATTTCCCAGAGCCAAAGGTGACCTCCTTGAATTGCTCATTTTGTCCAAACACAAACCTGTTCAATTTACAGTGACATAAAACAGAGAAAAGCTGCAAATTTTCATTGGAGAAGCTGAAATGAGCAAATATTTATTTGTTCTTGATAAATTATTCAAACACCTGCTCAATCATCAAGATTGTCTGACGATTGACTAATCAATTAATCAACTAATCACAACAGCAGTACTGCATACGTATAGTCCATAACTGTCCATCATGATGATACCAGAAAAGTTTATAACCTTTGTAATTTGTCCATTTATGCATCACACAGAGTTTCTCTGTCACCACTGATCAGATTCTGATGAAAAAGAAAAAAAACTGGAGGTTTACAAAAATCATCCTGATTGGTCCAAACGAGGGCACGGCAATTAGAGGTCAAAAGGAGGTAACATACTGACTAATCAGCCCAGAAATGGATTTTATCAGGTTTCCTGTGATGTATAAGTATGATTGCCTTGTTATGATAAAAGAGCCTTCACTTGTTTCTGCGGGTCGCTGCAACTGTAGAGCAATTCTGAGAAGAGAGAGGGAAAAAAAACACCACAACAGAGAGAGACGTACTGAACAGATGCTCAAGTCTTCCTCAATAAAGTTGTGTGTATGTGCATGTGTGTGTCGATCCATTGTATCAGCATTAATATACTAACTCACTCTGTCAGGTGGAGGAGGTGGCTGTGATGGATAGAACAGAGTGCTTGGTCCAGTTACTGGTAGAATGTGTTTTTCTTGCTAAAGTTATCAGAGTGGTTATCAGTCTCTCTCTCTCTCTCTCTCTCTCTCTCTCTCTCCCCCCCTCCCTCTCTCTCTCCCACCCCCCCTCTCCCAGATGGTGGATAAGAGGCCTTGCCTTTATTAGCCAGCGCTGGCCAGATAAAGACCTGGTATTGATCCCAGGTTGAAAGAGCAGGTTCGTCAAACATGGCTGATTTACAGAGAACTGATAATGGCAGCACTGGGCAACTGAGGAACCCCAGAGAAGAGAGAGAGAGAGGAGTAAATCAACAGTGTGATGGGGAGGGGTGTGTGGGAGGAGGGAGGGGACAGGGGGAAGCTAAGCACACACACACAAATAAAGAAACAAAGACGCCAAGTCAGTTTGCTATCGACAAAGTTGCTCAAATGTGCAGTCTGTTTGAGTTCTCTCATCTTCTTCTTCTTCTTATACAATCTAATACACACATAACCCACTTCTCACCTCAAACACACACACAGTCACACACACACACACACTATAGCTAATCTCTAATCTCGTCTCGATTAGCACCTGACAGAATTTCCATGGGTTTATCAAACCAAGCCAACCAACAGACGCTTATCACTTCTAGCCCCAAAATTTCACAAGAGCAGGAATTTTTGAGATTAAAAAAACACCGCTAGTGAAATCTTGAATAAGTCAAAAGAATATGACTGGAAACTCTGCTATCACCCCGTACAAGGGTAGCTCGGTATAAGAGGTGCATGAGGGGGCAGATTCACTGGAGCCAAGATTGAACCCTGAGAATTTTTTATTTTATTTATTCGTTTAACACAATAGAGATAAAAGAGTGATACATGTGGAAAGCTGCAACCTCATAATGGTTCTTCAGTATTTTTGAGTTGTCTCTGGGTGACGTTAACTGTCTCCTGACAGATAACAGGACGTCAGTTGATGAAAGAAAGACTTCAAGTCTTGATGGGGATATAAATCTGGTAATAACCACTAATAACTGCCGGTAAACATCTGGAATTATTATTTAAAAGGGTTCTTTTTGCTGCATGTTGTCAGTGCATGGCTATCATTATAGTCAGTGTGATACAGTGTAATAATCAAACAGTGTAATAATGGTGAAACATTTTGATATCTTCCTGATTATATAGTAAAAGAGTGTGAGCACAGATGTCTGCAAGTTATTTGGTCAGTTTACCGACACACTGTCAACAGTTTTTAAGGACTATTTCCTTGGTGGAAAATATTTCCAGTGAAAATAGGTCACAGTAAAGGTCTGTGGACTATCCAGTATACAGTAAGTGCACAGTCAAATTTAGACAGTGGTCCAGCAAATTTATTTGCGTGTCCTTGCAAAATACGTAGGGCATGAAGCTTTGTGACGTAGTGACTATTTGAGCTCTCAGCTGCAGAACAAACATACATTAACACAGTTCATTCAAGAGGGAAAAATGCCACACACACAAAAAAAAAAATCACTGGATACAGCTTGTCGGCTATGAATAATTGCTGGTTTGATTAGTGGTCTATGACAGTAAACTGATTATATTTGGGTTTTGGGCAAAACAAGCAATTTGTGACATTTTATAGACCAAATGATTAATCAAGAGAATAACTGGCAGATTAATCAATAATTGAACTAATTGTTGGAAAGACTTTTTTATAAGTGTAATTTTACAAAACTTTAAGCAGTGGATTGTTCTTTTTTCCAGCCAGCAGTCACATTTTAGCAGCAGGTATCTTTTTTGCTGGACCCATTTTAGAGTTTCAAAGTCTTCATGAGAAGTACTATCAATCTTTAAAGCAGCTACAAGGAACTTTCATTCTGTGTTGATTTTGGCGGCCCCTGTGGACTAAAGCGGTAGTGTTTCCACCGCCTCGTGCAGATTATGATCTGGCTAGTGCATGCATTTGTTTTGCAAGCGAGTGAAAGAACGACGCAACTTATTTTTAATACTAATATGCCAGAGAAACAAAGTAAACCGTTCAAAGTACCGTTCATACACCTACCCTAGGTTACATGTAAGCCTACAACTAACAGATTCAGTTGCTTGGTAAGAGTAATTTTGTTGAGGAAGCTAAAGTTATCAACATTCCCTAGTCATGGTATGTCTTCATAATAATAAGCTAACATCAAGATATAGCTCGGTAGCAAGTCCAACATAAAATGTTACGTTATAAGCCAGTTGTATTACAGTACTGCATATTTCATACTTGTCTAGGAGGAAGAGGGCCAGTTCAGGATCAGTTTTGAATCCTTTCAAATCCCACAATTCTCTTCATCTGTTGAATGACCGACCAAGGTTGACTCGTGTTTTCGCCCGTGCTCTATCACTGTCCCTTTTTCTCTTTGCTGATCCTGCCCCAGTATCGGCCATAGGGACAAAATACAACGTCAAAAATAAAATTCTCTAAAGAGAATCTTTAAATCTCCTCCTGCTTCCTTGTAACTGGCTAACGTACCACTCACTGTGGAACTTTGCGTCAGAAAATGTGAACGTAGGCTCTTCCATGTGCCGTAAATCATTTAGTCTGATTTTACAGGAAATCGGACCTGGCATCAAGAATAACTATATAGAAAGAGCCAATCTTCTCGCTGATGGTCTCGTTTGCTTATGTAGGTCATATAGAGGCATCAGTATTAAACACAACTGTTGCTCATTTTGTTCTTTACCTTCTTTTTTTAATTGATTCTTGTGCTAATATCTTTTGTTGGATTTTTGACTCTTATATCTGGCTTTCTTCCTCTTCTCACCTTCGTTGCACAGTGATGTGTATGGTGGGGGGCTGGAGCTATCACCCTCTGCTGAATCATCTGGGTCCGAGGCTCCTCCTTCCTCTCCTGATAGGCTGAGGTTGTCCGGTGTGTTTTCCTCACCGCTGTCTAGATCCCCGAGGGAACCTGCAGGAGGAAGACGGGGGAAAAACAACTGAATCTGTACTTATATCGATCAAATCCACTGTATTCTGTTTGGACTTGATACCTGTAACATCTGAAAAACTGGACCTGATTCTGACGGAATTTGAAAAAAGAAGAAAAAAATAAAAATATTGCCATCTGGATGGATGAAGAGTTTAATTAAAGAAGACAATAGCAGATCAGAGCCACATTGCAGTTTGAATATTTATAGAATTATAGTAGAGTACCACCAAAAAAATAGAGCTCCATAAAGTACAGAACTCTAGAAATCTCTGTCTGCGGACACAATCACAGAATAATATTACTCGTTAAGTCTGCAGAAGGCAAGGATTTGAGTTTAATTGTCATCCCATGGGCCTTGAGTCTAAACGGACTGGTCCAGGAGAGGTAAAAATTAAAGGAAGTGAGATTGTTAAACAAGCTACTTATGATTGTATGTACTGTAGAAGGGAGGAAAAATACCCTTAAACACAATGATCCATTTTTTTTTTAACTGGACTCATTCAAAAACGGTTTCAAGAATTGGACACGCTGAACGGTCTA
Source organism: Siniperca chuatsi (assembly GCF_020085105.1). Classification (NCBI taxonomy): domain Eukaryota; kingdom Metazoa; phylum Chordata; class Actinopteri; order Centrarchiformes; family Sinipercidae; genus Siniperca; species Siniperca chuatsi. Next base: position 26,806,686 of record NC_058045.1, on the reverse strand, counting down.
ATCCAGAAGATTAATAGCAAGAAGCCAAGGGGGACCTTAAAGCCAAATTACAGTATACCTAAAAATGTAGCTAAAAGAGTATTAGTGCAGGGCTGATCTGTATCAATTACAGTTTCATAATCCCTGCTGACCATAGTAATTATACAGTACTTTTGATCTATTTTAGCCTGTTTGAAGATTACACCCCAAAAAATGTGAGTCAGTTAATATGGATTTAATGTGACTTTTTTGTCAAATTGCTTCATTAATAATACTCCTTCTATAAGATGGATACACCAGGCTGCTTTAATGGTACATTAAGAGCTCGAAGCCTTGAAATATACTGTCATATTTATTGGCTGTCTTTCTGTAACACTGAGTTATAGTTATTAGTGTTTCAAGGCTTGATGATTATAAAAGGCAGTTTCTATTATGTTCATCTGCATCAGATGACATGCCTCATTCTCAGTTCCCGAGACGATACCATGATATAATTATTAATTCAGGGTAACGATTTCATTTAAGAGGATTAGGGAGTGCTAGAGTGAAGCAGAAATGGTTAATATGCTGCAGACAGCCAAGGGAGAAAACAACTCACATACATAATGATGATGTAGTGTCAAGTCAAGGAGGGTGGGCACATTGTTTTAGAATAACTAAATCAGAGTAAAATTAATACCGAGAGAAAACCAGGATTTTTTTTTTTTTTTTTTCATTTTCCGCTTTTCTCCCCCAATCCAGACAGGTTGTAAATTAATTTTCATTAGGTTGTGTCGAACGAACAGAGGGATTGTTTCGGAGCTAAAGCCGTGACTGGGGGCGTATATATTTACAATACTGGAACAAAAGGAGTCTATAATCTATACAAAGCACACAACAATACCCATGAATGAAGAAGCTTGTAGAAAAAGGGAGAGGCAATTTTTCTAATTCTGTTAATTTCACTTCCAAAGCAATTAAAAGAGGCAGAGATAATGCTTGGAAACAATCGCCGGCTGACAAAGTGTTTCTGTCTTTGTAAATGAAACATCTTTAGGCTAATTTCAACTTCCACGCCTGCATGGTTCACTCTAATTTCAGATAAAATGAACACAGCTAGATTTGGACCTTCATAAAAAATGTTTTAAGAAAGAATAGAGAAAGAAAAAAAGCTAGATCCTGTACACAATATTTTTAGAATTCTACGTCGCCTGAGCTTTGCAAGATCTAATTTTCAGTATCTATAAGGACATTTTCATACAATTAATTTTCCTTTAATCATAATTGTACAAAGGCACTTCTCTGTATAAAATTCCAATTATATTTCCTGTTTAAAATGTAAGTTTGAATTATGATTTCTTTCCTCATTACAGCTCTGGTTTAATGAATCAATCACTGCATCACTGCTTTCAGACATCAAATGGTGCGGAAAAGTTTCGGCTCCACTTTCTCCCCTCTTTTATCCAAGGAGAAATATTCTCTTTCCCCTTCTCTTCCTGTCTCGGATAGTTGGCAAAAAGGATAGCTGGGCCTGTGTGATAAGTGCAGAGCATTCTACTTCATTTGCCAGTTTAAAAGTTAAAGCCTTATTAATTGTTATAGCGCGATATTCACAGGAAAATTGGACTGAACTCATTCAAGAGATGGAGAAATAATAAGAAGACATAGCCCACATGACATCAATTAAGTTGAGACTTATCCAACAGCACCACTGAACTTTCTAGGTTGTGAACTAAAGAAGGAGGATCTTTTTCATGAAGAAAAGCCTAAAGCTTAAATTTATTCATATTTCCAAACTTTTGGTTCTGGGATGAATAAAACTTCAGGAAATACTTCAAATCAGTTCCTGGACAGAGAAGGGCGATGTGCAAAACCTTTCCAGAGTCATTTATAGACAGAGAACTTGCAAACAGTGCCAACCAACAAATTCAGATTTGTTTGCTTGGATTGCTTAACATTTATCAAAGAGAATTCCAGAACAACACTTGCTCCTTCGCAAGTATACCAACTGAGGTGCACTGATACAGCTTTGACATCTGCCTCAAAGTATGGACAAAAATTACTCTAGAAGGTTAAAAGGAGATCCTACTGAATAAAGATGCTGTAGTGGAGTAAAGAGCACAGATGTGGTCAAGAGCAACTGAACTAAAACAGATTTAAAACCAAGAACACAGCTCATCAAGCCAGATGAGTTCCATTCAAAACAAGAATATAGTATATATATTCCAGACTAAAGCTGCAACAAATTACTATTTTCATCATTGATTAATCTATCACTTTTTTTATTAACCATTTGGTGTATAATTTGAGAACATAATGACAAATGCACATCTTGAGTTTCTAATGACCATGGTTCACTTACTTCAGTTTGATTATTTTGTCTAAGCAACAGTTAACAATAACAAATAGATTAAAATTATATGAAACTAGGGCTGAAATTTTTCAATACCGATGCCAATACAAAGTTTTGACGATTTTTGAGGAATATGAAAATCTTTTTCAACAAAAAAAACATTTTCATTTAGCAAAATAGGACAAACCACGCAATACTTTGTTGTTAAAAAGCAAATGTGCCTTAATAAATTAAATACATTTAAAAAATAAAAAAGCAAAGTTTCCTGAATTCCCGATTTAGATTAGGGACTATCTGATCAAATAATAGCCAAACAAGACCATAAATCTGATCTGAAACTTTCAATACCTGGTGGTTTTTAATACTAAATGCTACAGACACTCCTCAAAAAGTACTAATGTTCAAATAAAAATTTGTGAAGCATTAACCAACTAGTGTTTGGTGTCAATCAACTAGAGCAGAAACAAATTATTATAGTAATGGATTAGTCAATCCACAGAAAAATAATTGGTAACTATTAATCAGTCAAGGTAATTTTTATCCTAAAATCTGGTTCCAGCTTCACAATTGTGAGGATTTGCTGGTGTTCTTTGTCTTATGTGATAACAAACTGAATATCTTAAGTCTTGAACTGTTGATCGGACAAAACCAGCAAACTGATAACCATCATCTAGGCCGTTAGAAAATTGTGATGGCCATTTTTCACTATTTTCTTACATTTAATGGACCACACGTGAATCGATTATTTGAGACATCAAAGTAATTGTTAGTTGCAGCCCTAATGGACACATTTCGGTTGGTATTCCAAAAGTATTGAGGTTCGATAACCAGACCTAGGTGAGACCAAACTCAAGACCATAACCTGGATAACTGAGTTTGCAAAATTCCTCCGCTAACATTTTAAGGGAACACAAGACATTATTACGGTATTTCAGGCAAACACAGTTTTAAAATTAGGGACAAAATGATAGAGGAGTGATCTACAATTACTACTCCATGTTGACTGAGGAAAAATCCAGTCCACCACCAAAAGGAGACCAAGACAGATGTGGCACTACAGGAGTACTTGAGCTCCAGCGCAGAGACTGCAGCTGTCTGTCTTGGAGGCGCAAGGAGAGTCAGAACAAAGTGCTGCAGCTGATGAAGGCACCAAAGATACTGCTTTATTAACTCTCCGTCCACATCAAACCTGCAGCAAGCAGCTCGCTGATTAAACACAGAGACAACACACATCAAACCTGCATGCTCAACAAGCCTGATTAAACAGACCCAAGCCTCGCCGCTCTCGCGCTAATAACCCACCACACAAAAAATACATTTGATCTGAAAGCAAGAGAAGGACAGGAAGAGAGAGAGTGAGAGGCATACTTGTATCAGAAAATCACAGACTTGTGAAGAGAAACATCAAAAGAGGATATTTAGAGAAAGAAAGGAGGAGAGAATGGGAAGGAGAGGAGGATGTGTGAGCTCTCGAGAGAAACTAAGGTACCTGACACAGAGTCACGCACTGGAGAGGAGCCACTTATTGATCACAGTGAAGAGAATTACCCACCACTGAGGAAATACTTTTAATCAACCTTGCACTTTAAACATTTCCCTCAACGCTGCATAGGCTCTTATCACACCTCCATGGCCACATTCCCTTCCATCAACCCTCACACAAGAGGAACCATCCACACAGCCCATGATATCGATCCGTTATATTCAGCTTCAATAAAAATCAGCTTTTTCTCCTCAGCCTTTAGGATCGGAGCTGCTAACGACTGCCCATTGATTACTCTGGGGATGACAAACTCAAGCAAAGCAATAGATTTTTTCAACAGATCTGAAATCCCTGGGACTTACTGAACATACCACACATCTTCACATCTAATGTGATGATGATAAAGTTCTCAGGGGGGGTGCAATAGGTGACACGTAATGGTGGATGGTGTGAGGGTAAGGCCCAAGTATTAAAGGCCTTAAGGCTGATCAACCTCTATCAGTCCTCTGCAACGCCTCTTAGATGTTCTAAAACGAAGTAGTCATATTAGTCTCAGCGAAACCTGCATTGTGAATCTAAATGGAACAGGAGTTTTTTAAAATGTGACTTTGGTTGACATAGGATACACATTTTTTCACCAAATTAACTGAAAAATGAATATACAGTATGCTTCCATTGTACTTGAGAAGTGGAAAATCTCCAACGTTAACCGCACTAAGGATTCATCCAGGCATCTGAGCTTTATTTTATTTTATTTTTTTATCCCAGATTGACCAGATCTTACATTACTTGCTTCATCGGACCAACACTTAAAGATATTCAGTTTACAGTGATATGAAACAGAGAAAAGCAGCAGCTTCTCACATTTGAAAAGTTGTAACCAGCAAATGTTCGGCTTGTTTTTTCAATAAATTACTTTAACAATTAGACATTTTCTGTCGATCTGCTGATCAATTAATCAACTACTAGTTTAAGCACTATATCATAATCACTATATAGTAATGTATAAATTTGACCTACAGTAGATTTTCAAAATAAAAGTGATGACCAATCCCCAGAGCAGCTGGGCCGGGTGGTTGTTTTTCCTGTAGAGTAACTGTGTGTACACTGAAAGTCAGAAACAATTTCAGTTAGTTTTCATTACTATTGCGACCTTGAACTACTACCATAAAACTGTGAGCAACAGCATGGGTAATATGTGGAAAAAAGCACATACAAAAGTATATGCCTTGGTTGAATAAAAGAGAAAAAAGTTATTCAACATTTTTTACACTTTCGACTGCATTGTATTTCAAACAAGCAAGAACAGTAATAGCAATACTAATATCGCTACGAAAGATGATGATGACGATGAACTGTAGGGGTCTCCACTGAAATTCTGGCTTTGATGGTGCTACCCATTTCACTAATATATATTATCAATATATTCTGGAAACTGGGCAACAGTTGCATAACAAGAAGCAAAAGATGGAAGTGGAAAGATGGTGCTGAAGTAGAATATAATGCTGCAGCATCATTTTTCCTACCTTAAAGGAAAGAGCTGCACTTTAGCTGCTAAATAAGGAGGTTGCTAAGCAAATCAGGTATTTTAAAATAGGTATGAACACACTCAGCCAATCAGAAGAAAGGAGAACAACCGTACATTTTAGAATGATAAACAACAGACCACAGCGTACCACCGATTACTGTACCATTGTTCGAGAGCAAGCTTTCATCTATATTAAATGTCTCAATATCAATTTTTTTTACAACAACCGCACTTGAACGCTGGGTTTCATGTTCTAGTTGAAACAATTAGTCAATCAATAGATTAGTTGACCTACAGAAAATTACAGATCAGCCACTGTTTTGATAATTGATTAATAATTTAAGTCATTTTTTAAGCATAAATGGCAAACCTTACCTTGTTCCAGTCTCTCAATTGTGAGAATTTGCTGCTTTAATTTGTCTTATTACTTGTGATGGTAAGCTAAATACCTTTGGGTTTTGTTTCTATGCGAAGCAACCATTCAAAAGTGCCCAGATCTTTTTTTTTTTGGCACAGAGAAACATTTTAATTCCATGCCACAGCAGGTTGGCTGCCATGCCCGCAAGAAATAAAAAGTGCCCACCAACAGTGTGAAGAAATGGACAGGCTGACGAGAGAATTAAATATGCAGAAATAAAAGGGGAGCGCCCGGAGGAAAAAAGCAAAAGGTAGAAAATGTCCATCATAGCCATCAGTGAAATACATACTGTAAAGACTGACAACACAGCAATGATAAAGGAGTGAGCTGATGTCCTTGAACGCAGCAGGATACCATACATCAAAGGCCTGAAAATGCATGAACACAGTGTAAACATATAACACATTACAGCATGTTTTTGTAGGATTGATCAAGCTCGACATTTTGGACACTACGTACTAACAAACTGCAACATATTTAAGACCTTTAAAAGTCATTTCCTACAATTACTTCATTAATAATTCTTCAATTGATTGCATTCAAGACCTTTAAAGGCCTCGAGTTTAAAAGAATTCAAGGCATTTTAGACTTTTAGGACCCTGTTTTCTCAGCTCAGTGCTCGTCTCAATGAAAAAAAAATTCTCTCCATCTCCTCTCATCCCTCATCTCTCTCCATTCCAACCTGCAGTCTCTCCTTTATATTCTCGCTTCCTCCTCTCTTTCTGTCATTATCTCTCCATTCCTCATCCCCTCTTATCCCCCCACAACCACCACCACCGCTGCCGCCACCACCTCTTTCTTCTTCTCCGTCCCTTTTCAATATCACTCACGCTCTCTCTCTCTCTCTCTCTCTATCACCTTCCCTCCCTCTCTCTTTCTCTCCCTCCCCTCCTTCCCTTTTTTTTTCGTGAAAAAGCGTAGTGACTGGGAGCGTCACTCTGTGCGGATAGCTGGGAGCCGTTGGCGGTTATCGGCTCCTGCAGACTCTCTCTGCCGGTCTGATCTGTCTCCTCTTCATTAAGCAAATACGCCGACGTGGAAATGAAAACATAATAGCTATTTGATTTCCAGCGAGATATTTTGCATATTGGTTCGGAGCTGATAGCGGAATTTCATCAAGTCGTTTTTTTTCACTCCTTCTCTCTTCCCTCCCTCTCCCACCGCCACCACCACTGCCCCCCCACACACCACCACCACCCCACCCCCGCCCCACAACCACCTCCTCCCTCCTTCCCCTTCCCTCCATCCTCATGCTTTAAAAACTGAATTGCTGAGCTGGGCCGGCTTTCAGCGAGATTTCTTTACATTGCTGGGAAGAGAAAAAAAAGAGAGGGAGAGAGAGAAATCTAGTTCCCCAGGAAGACTACTTAACCGATTAAATATCCCCCTATTCCCATCTTTTTTTCTCCCTCTCCCTTTTTGATAACAAGGAAGAAAATTTAAAGAATTCACTGTGCTTTAGGTTGACTACACTAATCTGAGATAGGAGTGAGAAAATTAACTCCTTAATGAGCAGAGCCGTCTCCCTAATAAAGGTCCTGGGGAGACGGCGGCGTGGGACACTGGCTGAACCTTGGGAGAGAGACATAGAAGGAGAGATAGACAGCGATAAAGCCAGGCAGCAGATGGAAGAATGAAGTGTAATGCAGGGGTAACAATTAGTTTCCCTCTTTTTCCTATGAGGAGATATTTGCTTCTTTGGTAGAAAGATAACAGCGATAACGGCCCTATAGCACCACATGCCCACAGTGCCTTGCATCAGCGCTGGTTGTACGGATGGTCCAGTGGCGGGGTATCCTTCATGCCTCCCGGAGAGAAAAGCTAGCCCTGGAGAAGAGGATCAGCAGCCTCTTCACAGCGGCCTATCTGATAGGCCGGCACATCTCAGGAGGACTATTCACCGGCCTGAGTCCACTGAAATAAATCTCCCTGCTGCTGCTTTCCATGTTGGACACCATGTAGCCTCGGTCCTGATAGCAGTCCCGCTGTGTTACTGCTGTAGCCTGGCAAATAGGCTACTATACACACTCACACATACAGTGGACTAGACACACACACACCTTTGTCAAAGGGTTCTGAGGTGAGGAAACTGGTTCTATAATTATACCTATAATATCTCTATAATTCTTCAGTTTAATTTTCTAAAAATGTCAGTCATTTCCTAAAACAGCTGGGCACTGTAGGTTTTAGCATGTTACTCAAACAGGAGGAAATGTATTGGGGACGGATCAATACCCATTTGGAGTATTTACAACATTCTCAAATTCCTAAAACGTGAGGATGTGAATATATGTTTTCTTTTTTAGCATCTAACTAAAGACAAAGTAACAAAACCTCAAGACATGCCTTGAACTCTGTTAAGTTGTGATGGCTGATGGTCAATACTTACGTTATTCTACAATTAATCAAATTATCAAATAAATTTAGTATCAGCCAATACTGGGATTTGTTGGGTTTCTGTAAATAACATTATAAAGCGTACAGTCTAGACCTGCTCTATAGGAAAAGTACAATGAGATAACTTCTGTTATGAATTGGCGCTATATAAATAAAATTGAATTGAATTGATAGAGAGTTTTAAAAATCTGATAACAATAAATTGGCCAATATTCTTCTTTTTTTTCTTTTACATTTTATTGTTGAAAAATACACTTGTCAGTGCTCTCTGCAGGACAACCAATGTAATGCAGACACGGTTTCTAAATAACCTCAAACATATCTTTAGCATTTCTACACTGATATTTCTTGCCGACACAGAGTACCAATCTGATATGAGTGCCCTCTTTTTCCCAAAAATAATAATCTGTATACTTCAATGTGTGGATTGGGATCATTTTTATGTAAAGTAGCATGTAGTCATGTGGTGCTAATATTTAGTTGGCGGCCCACAATAACGTTTATGTCGTTATTATCGCTTTTAGTATTATTTCTTTCTTTTCTTTTTTAATGTTGCTTCACTTGTAAACACAGTACAGTGGTCTCCGTGGGTTTCCCCTGTATAATCAGTAGACGCCCCCAGTTTGGAGAAGCAGACTGGAGTACCAGCACGGAAGCTAAGCAATGCACTGCTGTGGATCTGGGCAGCAACAAAATGTTTTTTAGCCACCTAAAAAAGTCATATATCCGTTATATCCATATATGCTCCCTTTAAAGCCACCAGATCCCACTGACAAAAACCTTAATTTTATGTTGCAGAACACGGGAGTTGCTGGCTGCCTCGATCAGTTAGTTTGTTTGTGTTATTGTGTGACTTTGGTGTTTTAACATGTCAGTTGCTGCGGCTCGACGCAGCGGTAGACAAGCAACTCTTGTGTTCTGCGATGTAAAATTACTGTTCTTCTTTAATAATTACATTTAAGGTATCTGTTTCAAATAACGTTTCTGTTTTGTACATTTAAAAAAAAGGACATCAGATAATATGCCGTAATCAGATTTTTTAAACTCTCAAATATCGATATTGGTATCAGAAGAATTCCTGTATCATTCAACTCCACATTATATTAGCCATTTCAGAGGGTGAGAGAGAATGGTTGGGGAAAATCCAAAGGAAAATTGTTTAATGCTCCTTGAAATGGTTCCATTTAGCACTATGAATAAGTTAGAATGGGTCTATTTAAAATCTTTCTAGGATTTCTTCAAGGAACAACATCAATTAATACAAAATGATCATGGTACCATTGAGGAACGGAACAACGCATGATGTTTCAACAACAGTGTGACTAAAACTGAACCATATGACTGACATACTGCAATAACATTTGGAGATGCTCCATTTCAGAAGATTTCATCACCGTTGATAGAGGGATCCTATCAAGCTCATCTGACTTATACAAAGTCACCTCTCTCCATCTCTGAACTGTTCTGTCTCTCATCTTTGTTTTTGTATAGCTCACTGCGACTGATTTTAGCTGCACTTTGTACACAGTTCCCATGTAATGGAGGATTGTCCTCCAAGCACTGCACTTTGGAGTGAGGTATGAAGCAACATGATAAATACTGTACACCAATCAATGGACAAATGTGAGAGAATAAGATGGATTTGGTGTTAATCATTAATATCTGACTGATAAGTTAATAAGGATGGGGTTTTTCAAGTTTCAAAATCAAGTATCCACCTTTTTATTTATCACTATATCACTGAAGTGTCTCATTCATTTCCTGCATGAGGTGTAGTGTGGAGACACCTCGTGATGTGTTGGATCAAGTCTTTCCTCTGGTATTCTGTTTCACAACCGTTTCTCCTCTGGCAGCACTTCAGACGCACTCACCCTGACAGACTGTTTCATGTTCCTCAAGGACGCCTCACTCCTACATACATCACAGAGGAACAGCAGTCTACAGTTTAAATACAGTGAAGTGAGTGGTGTGTTCCTCTGAAAATCTAATGAAAAGTGAACGTGTGTGCATCATGATGAGAAAGTAAGGGAATGACAGTGTGTATGTTCCACATTGACATTTCTCAAAAGAAAAACTACCAGCTTTCATGTCACAGATAAATAAATTAGGTAAATTAAATTCGATCAAACTCTTCACTTCTTCCCATGTTATGTTATTGCCACGATGGCACCAGCTACCCATGTTTCACATTAACCTGCATGTTCAGTGAGCTTGTCAGACTCAGCTGGGTAGCATCATACTGACAGGCTCTATGCCTACTATCTGCCCAGCAACACCTAGTTTGCCCAGGAACTGGGAAGTACATCTAATACAGTACGCAACATTTTTTGCTTCAGTATATCCCATGACCCAAATACATACAGTGTGATAAGTCTAATGCAGTGTAATTACATCTTGCCACTTGTGGAATATGAATTCAAAAGGTGCCAGCTTCAGGAAAGCTTCTACAGCTGTCAGTTGGTGACTGATATTATCTGAGGGAAAATCATTGGTATGGCAAACTGAAATAAGACCCTCTCAAATCACCCTCTGTTAAGGAGCATTATGATTTTTCAGTAAGCTATAGAAACACCTGACAAGGAACAGTGGCAAAGATAAAAAGCTGTGTGTTGACATTTTCAACTCACAAACATGCCAACTCAATACATCAGGGACTATATGCAATTGCTTCAGTGGCTTTTCTTTACAGCAAGAATTACGACCCATGGGCAACTGTTTAGTTGACACCTTTCAAATAATGAACCATGACCCCAAAAACCAATCACTTTGTGTACCATTACATCCCTTTTATGCATGGAGTCTACTATAATATAAAGCGTTAAGACTGGAGAAGATGGATTGACTGACAATAGACTGATTAAATTAATTTCTCGCACCAAGAAAACCACAACACTTCTGACTTCTTGAAATTAATTTAAGATACATTGTCTGTTTCTGTTACAGAACCCCAAAATCCCGACATCTTCTCCCAGCTGATGTTTTTTCATAGTTGATAATTCAAGTTCAATCTCATTCAACAGGAAAATGCTATATTTAACTGTATGGAAGACCAGATTCTTAAACCTTTTCAGCACATTTGAGGTCCTAAAATTCTTATGACCCACAGCATTTAGAAAATCTGTTGTCTTGTAAAATTGACTGTGGTTTATTTTTATTTTTGTCTTTTATTTTCAAGGGAATAGAGGGAGCTCATATACATGGATCACATATAACTTATGTTTAAACATATTCACTTGTTTTAAATACATGAAAATCAATAGCTATGACTCCATCTGCATATCAAGCCCCCCCCGCAATGGGTCCCAACCCCAAGGCTGAGAAACTCAGATTCAAGGCCATAAATATAAATATAGATGAAATCATTTCAGAATATGGTATGAACTTTCTAAAACTTTCCAAATCTTGCAGCCACCCTGTGCATAGTATGATGTGTTTGTATAATTTACAGTACAAATTAATCTGTACCTGCTCCTCTTAACAGGTTATACCCAAACACACACACAAACACGCACACACACAAAGACAAACATACAACCGCTAAAAAAATGGAGGGGTGACACCAAATATTCTTTTTAATGAGCTGGTAATGATAAAAAGGTAAGGAGAAAAGGGGGTAAGAACAGGTGGTTTTTCAAAAAAAAGAGAGAGTTTGGAGGAGGAGTTTAGAGGGAGGGAGATAGAGAGCAGTTACCATGCAGCCTGAGCTGAGACCCTGGACTATTGAAGCCAGGCATGCAGACGAGAAAGCCAGCCGATAAGCCCGGCTGATAAAAGATAGAGAATAGCAGCAGATTTGAACTTTCCCACCGTCCTAAGATCCACAGAGGGAGGAGGAGTTGATTCAACTACTTATTGAATCCCTTACTATCTACAGCCACCCCCTCCCAAAACCCAACAGCCAGGCAAGGCCAACACACACACACACAGAATTCTCAGCAATGTTTCCCATTAATTACCTAGACTGTGGTGGCCCGCCACGGCCTAATTTGTCCCGCCACAGTTTCATAATGAACTGAAAATATTTTACATAATAGCATAAAAACGCTCTGTTTTGCGCCGTTGCTTCAGCAAAGCATCTCTCACTGCCAGTCAGTCAGCCCCTCTCCCCCACGCTGTACACTCTCACACACAAACACAGGGGACGGCAGAGCAAAGACTGTCTGTGCTTCATTCTTACTAAATTTCATTCAGTATTTTGATGTCAGGAGTATTAGGCTATTTATTTTACTGACGATTTAGATTTGGTTCCAGTGACATATTACTGAGTGTATATAGTGACTTTTCTGTTGTAAACTTTACTGTTGCTGCTCTGGAAACAACATTTAATTATATTTAAAATATAAATCAATTCTAATCCTGTTCTGAATTCATTCTTTTTTTTTTAATAATAATTAAAAAAATCCCAATTCTTTAGTAATGAAAAAGCACCGGTAAGAGTATTGATAAAGAACTGGGCCGATAAGAGTATGGCTAAGATGAAGATAATGATACACACACACACACACACACACACACACACCTCACCCCCCCACCCCCCACAGCAGGTTATGGATTCACCCTGACTTTGGGAGGATGAGCAAATCGCAGTTCAAATCCCATCACTATAAGCCTTTTTTAACCAATGGTATTTTGTGATTATTATTTGTTATGGCACACAGTGCAATCACTCACAAAAATGTGAAGGATTACTTCAGTACATCGCGCTTACTTCATCAGTGAGCATATTTGTTTCACTTTTCTTCTTGCTAATGTCTGAGTGTAATGTTAAAAACCACAACTTGTGTTTTTTTATAAATATTTATAGAGCACAAAATTGTTTATAAGAGTACAAAGTTCTTCATAAATCTAGCCTCTTAATTTTGCTCTCAAAGTGCACCAGATTGATGCATTTAACTTGAAAATATACAAAATTTTCTTATGGGGGCACACGACCCCCCCAGAGGGCCTGAGGTCCAACCACCACAGTCTCACAAAATCCTGTGGGAAACACTAATAATAATTATCAGCAGAATGTAAATCATATATTGCCAAATTTAAGAGTTAAAATAAGGTTTCATGAAGAGGTCAAAGAAAGGCCAAGAAGAACTGGTTTCTGTAGACACACACACACACACACACAAACACACACACACACACACACACACAAGGTCATACAGTATCTTAAGTCTAACCATCATTGCTCCATCCTCAAATCATATCAAAGACAGTGTTTCTTTCCATATCTCTGCTCCTCTCAGTTGATATAACGAGACTTGGCCTTGAGTAAATGGTGAGAATGTTCACACACTTCTACATACAGACAAACACACACATGCACACACACTGTTTGGCAAAATAAGGTCATTCCCATATCCGACATGGTTTTGGCTATGAAATTTATTGATGGGATTCATTCACAAGGTCTATACTGCAGACGCTCTTTGGCAAAGTATGACTCTCATGCCGATTCTTACACAACAGTACAGGTGTGACTTCCCCATATTCCATATGCAAAAATACACCAATGATGTGAAAACCACGTACAGGGACTCTAATTTTGCATATATTCAGAAAGCTATGTGTAATGTTGCAGACACTACATCCATTTTTTTCTAACCTAGAACAAAGCTAGAACAGAGACATTTTTGTACTTTCATTAGGTACTGGGTATGGTGACCAACTGACCAAACTGACAAATGGTCACAACAGCCCTTTAACAAAGAGCAACATCTTCTATTAATATTTATGTTCAACAAAAGTTCAATTACCAATAAGAAGCATTTCTGACATGTCACTTCCAGCTCTTTCACAGTAAATACTCAATACATGTTACCACACTCTACAATTAAGCCAACAACTCAAATTATTTTTTGTCATCTGCGGATATGCTGCATCAAACTAACAAAGTACAGGCACATGAGAAAAGAGAGCTGTTTTTAAATCATTGCTTAAAACATATCTTTATAGGAAAGCTTTTTTCTTTTGATGCTTGATTTGGAACTTTGGTGTTGTGTTTTATTTTCTTTTGTTCTCATATTGTAACTATATTTTGTAGGGTTATTTATCTTTTATCTTTGTTTAATTCTCATGTATTTTGTGAAGCACTTTGTAACCTTGTTTAGATAAGTGCTAAACAAATAAAGTTATTATTATTAAAACTACAGGAGACATCAGATTCAGGTAAATCAGAGACTTTAATGTATGGCAATGATATTTCTCAAAGTGTGTACAGTATGTGGGAGAATCTGTTATCATTCATTTGTGTGTATTTGGCTTTTAGTGTGATTAGTGTTTGCATGATATAATAAGCCTGACTGCAATCCCTTCTCCTTGATCTCAACCCTGAATCAAGACGGGAGGCAGATGAGAGATTGTAATGGTATGCAGGAGGAAAGAGAGAGAGACTCCCTCCACCGTGGTCCTCCCTCGCTCACCCTCCCTGTCTGAGCACCCCCGAACACCACATCTTTGACATGAAGCAGTTCTGTGTTCACGTCCTTGCAATGTTGCGGATGTTGAAAAGAAAAATGTTGTTAACACTAGAGAAAACAAAGATCTTAAACTGATGAGGTGTTACATTTGGAAGACAAAAATGATCCAAGAGCATCCAAATGGCTTTCTGATCTGTTTATTATCTATGAAAATGCCTATAATAAGTTGTTTTTGAATAATAACAACCTTTCTAATGGTTTCTCACGCCTCTTTCCAGGTTTCTTACTTTCATTCACCTTTTCCTGCTCTTCCACTTCCCTGGCTTCCCTCTCTTCCTCCTCTGTTTCACCACTTTAGTTTCACTTACTCATCTTCTTCCTTCCATGTTTAGCCAATTCATCCTCTTCCTCCTGATCGCCGTCTCAAGTAAAGGCCTTCACTTTTGCTTTTTATCCGATTGCCAACCCTGAAACTTCATGTCAACTGTACAGCTACACAGTAGGAACAAACACACACACACACATGCAGATGTTTCTGCTGGTCCCAGAGACTAAACACACTGAGGGAGAGAGGGAAAACAGCTCCGGCAAACAGAGACCAAAACACGACTGAGAATGCAACAAGAACTGCCCTGGGGGATGGGATGGTTTATGTGTGTGGGTGGGTGGGTGTGTGTGTGTGTGTATGTGTGTGTGCGTGCGTGCGTGGTATGCACAGAGGGGACAGGACTGGGTTTAGTGGCATCTGCCTCAGTCAGCATCATCCATCTGTATTATTACATATGTGATGCAATTTTAATTGATATATTTACAGTGAAACTCATCAGTACTACTGTACGTTTCAGAGGCTTTTCCACCACTAGTCATTTTCCGATATTTGATAGTATGAAAGCCAAGTCCCCCGCAGCAGCCAGCCCCCGAAGAAGCTGAACCCTCCATGGACAACGAAACTTTAAGTGAGGCATCAACAACTTCATCGACATCTTCGGGTAATCAATTAGCTAGTTGTATAAGTTCTTGTTGGAGATAACTGGGCTTTTTCTCACTGTCTTGGTTGACGTTACTTTAGCATTTTTACTAGCGTTAGCTACAGGACTGTCTACTCACACAATGACCACGAAAGTCACTCAGTTGACACTTTTCACAAGCTAGCACGCCACACGTCCATTTTCTCACGCAGTAAAAAATAAATTTATAACTGATAAACGGCACGAAAAGAGGACACTGACAGCGCACAGACAGACAGGACTCAGCGGCTCTTCTGTCAGCAGTGTCTCTCCCTCTCGCACCGTGTGCACGCAGGTAGGAGTAACAGTGAGTTACTATGGTTACGGCAGGAGTAAGCAGTGTGGTAGTGAGAGAAGCTTGGTGTTATTTTTAAGATTTACATTTAAGTTATTGCAGAGAGAGTATAGTACCGAAAAAAGGTACCGGTATCGGTTCAAGTGTGAACGGTACGCAACCCTACTTAAAGAGTGCTAGATTTTCTCTTTAAAACAGAAAAATGCAGCAAATTTACCTCATTGGAGAGCTAAAAAACTACAGTAAAACTCTATACAACCAACTGTTTAATTTTAAAAGTGCGATGACTTTTAATGATGTCTTGTCCATGATTTGATTGTATATGTGTATACAGGAAAATCTTAATTACTGTATCTGGGCTGCTTTAAGTGTAATAACTACACTCAAACTAAAAAAAAAACCTACTAAAAGTAACACTCCTTATCAGATGTTTTAGTAAATAAGTGTTACAACTCCGAAACGGTCAGGGGATGAGGGAAGTAACAAATTAATATTTAAACCCGGTTTTTAAAAGGAGAGAGGGGAAACGGTTGTATGACCAGAAAATAATGAGGTTTATTTACAATGAAAATAAAACAACTGCTCAACAGAAATGTGCATCTTCAAAAGGAAGAGCCGGTCCGCCAGTCACGGAATAACAACACTCTTGAACCTGGTTAACCACACACGTGCATAAGGTGCCGTCAGGCCCACTAGCACCCATCAGCAGCTCACTATAGATAATGTCGAAATAAGGGGAACCTGGAGAGAAGAACACAAACTCAAACTCATCCACAGCAACACACACACTTGCACCACACTAGCAAACACACAGGGACACCTGCCAGATACAGAGACAACTGCAAAACACGCAGACTAAGCTGCCGAATGGTCCACTGATACAACTTGCAGCTTCTCCATGCCTTTTATACTCCAGGCCCTGATTAAGTAATTGAGGACAGCGGCCACCAATCACTCACTGCAGCTGCAAGGCAGGGAGGGCAATACCTGCAGAAACGCAGAGGCACAGGAGAGCAAAGAGCGACACACCCACTACACTACAACATGTAACAATAAGACAGTGATTCTAAGTGATTCTTACTAATGCTTCAATAACTTGATCATTACTACGGTTTCTTGGCTTGGTTCTTATCTGCAGTTTGCCATGAGACATGACTTATGTCTTATTGCACTGTAACTGCAAACAAAGTCTTCAAAATACCTGAAACAGAAAACTCAACCGAAAATTCTAAATACACTCTTTTTCCTCACACATTTCTTTTGCAATTACCACTGCAGTGTTGATTTTATTCCATTAATTAAGGGACATAAATCATCTTAAATGCCTGATATGTCTAACTATCCTCTTCCCAACATAACTAATCGTTCCCAGAATGGATTTCAGGGGCCCTTTTTAAGTATTAAATTACACGTCTGCTGTCACAGGTTTAAAAATATTTCCTAATCTGCTCTCTTCCTCATCATTAATGTCTACAGTTGTGTGAGTTGGAATTAACAGGTGAAATAAATGTTATATTACATTTAAAATAATACAACTGCAATGACTTCTTAAATGAGCAACACACATCTGAGAAGAACAGCTACTGTGGGTGCTTTGGACCCTCGGACATAGAATTAGAGAGATAGAGAGAAATTACACATAAACAGAGGATAAATGTATAACTTTACATTGTTGGTTACAGTCTACTTCACAAGGAACAGTTCAAAATGTTGGGGAATATGCTTATTCGTGTTCTTTCAAAGAGTGAGATGAGAGGACTGATATCAATCTCATGTTTGTGTGTTGAGTACAGAGCTCTCAGGACATGTGTAGCCTATCTTAGCATAAAGAACCAGCTAGCCTGGCTCTGTCCAAAAAATCTAATTTCTTTAATCTGTATACAGAAATGTAAAAAGGGTGACAGTTTATCCTTTTGTTCTACTAGAAAAAGTTGTGTCTTAGCAACTTTCAGCCCACATATTTAACACTAATCTTTCTGTGCCTTTTCTATCTTCTTTCAGGGCCTGTCACTCTACTGAAACTGCACTTACTAAAGTGGTAAATGATCTTCCGCTTACCATGGATTCGGAATTCACGAGTACTTCTATTACTGGATCTCAGTGCAGCTATTGATACCATAGATCATTGTATACTCCTAGGCCGACTGGAAAATCGATTTGGCATCTCTGGCCTGACTCTCACGTGGTTAAAGTCTTCCATATATGAAAGAGCACAGTGCGTATCCTATGATAATACTACATCAAAATTTTCTCAGTATGAATGTGGAGTACCTCAGGGCTCTATTCTTGGCCCTCTGCTTTTCTCTCTTTATATTTCATCTCTTGGCCAAATTATACGCATTCATGGAATTAATATCCACAGCAGCTGTATGTGCCTGTAAAGGCAGATAATTCTCAAATTATTAAATTAGAGGCCTGCTTGTTTGCTGTGAAAAACAAAATTTCATACTCCGTTCTCCGTACGTTCTGATAAAACTAAGGTGCTGGTCATTGGCCCAGCTCAACATAGATACCAGTTTGATCAAATAATAGTAACTCTTGACAACTGTGTGATTTCGACAGCCAAGAATCTTGCTGTTATGTTTGATCCTAGTCTCTCTTTTGATCAGCACATCAAAGAAATCACCAAGATCGCCTTTTTCCCCTTACACAACATAGCAAAAATGAGGTCTTTTCTGTCCTTAGCTGATGCAAAGATCCTAATTCCCATCTTTGTTTCATCCAGACTTGATTATTGTAAAGTTTTGTTGTCAGGCCTGCTGCGTGCTAGTACTAGCAAGACTTCAAATGGTTCAGAATGCTGCAGGTAGAATTTTAACAAAAATTTGTGATTTGTGATATTGGGCTAAATAAATAAAATTGAGTTGACTTTATCCATTTACCAGGCACTTCTTGCAGCATCTCCAGTTATAGCGGGTTATATGTATGGCAGTTATATGTTGTTTGTCAAAAAATCCAGCATGAAAAACAAATTGTCATTTTCTGTTTCTGTACAGGTTAATCAAACACGCGAGCTTTAGAGTTGTGGGAAGGTGTATTTTTGAAATTTAGACAGATCCAGGCTAACTGTTTCCCCCTGCATCAAGTCTTTATGCTAAGCTAGGCTAACCACATCCTAACTCCTTATCTAGACTTAAAGCACATTAGAGTTTTGCACAGGCCTATAACTGAGACATGAACTTGGCCTGTACCAGACTAGTTTATGACCCAACCTAACTGAACCCAGCTAGTACTGCCATCTTAAAAACACAAACCCAACCCAAGACCTGATCCCTTAGATTTGTTTTTAAAAGAATTGTGACCAAGACACATACTGAGCAGGACATTTTACAGTTAAAAAAATAAACTTGTCAATTCTCTCTGGTGGAGAAAACTATGTAATGTACAGTTTGGTATTTCTGTACTACAATTTCTTGTTACTTATCAGCAGACATATACTGTACATCAAAAGTTATATATCTGCAAGAAGCTAATACCGGCCTATATATTGGTCTAGCTGATTTATCGATCTAGCTCCAGAACATTCCTGGCAATGGTATTTTCTAATTCTTATATTGGAAAGACACTTTGTCTACATTTTAATAGGTTTACAATTGTTTTGAATGCGCACATTGCACTTGAAGTCAAGTCTCACTTAAGGTGGATGTATAAATAAGCACAGATCAAGCCACAAAAAATTCAATATGCCATCTTTCCGTCATGACAGAATCCCAGTATTGTACGGTGTGATCTCCGTCTGCCTACTGTACATCTGCCTCCCCCTGCCAACAGGAAGCTTCTACCAGGAAACCCTCTCGGAGAAGTAAAGAGAAATACCACGAGAGAGAGAAGGGGTGGGGGGAGATAAAAGGGCAGAGAAGTGATAAAGATAAAGAGACAGACAAGCAAAGCAAAAGAAAAAAACAAGGGAAAAGAGAGATGGAAAGATGGGGGGGCAGTCTTTTTGTTGGAGAGAGAGCAGAAATAGAGAAGAGGGGGAGTACGCCACTCACAACTTTGCTTTGCATCTGTTATCTCCGCCTCCTGTCACAAGGCTTAAAATAAAAATAAAAATAAAATGAGATGGTGGCAGCAGTGTTGGTGCGATAGCCCTGTGGAGCATGGAGAGGGGATGTAAAGGAGATAGCTGGTTAAATATAACCCGCTACATGGCTGGCAGCAGCAAAGAAAGGGGGTATTTTCAAGAGGCAGGGCATCACTGGAGCCCTCACTGCACAGATAACATCCATGTTAAGAGTGTGTGTGTGTGTGTGTGTGTGTGTGTGTGTGTGCGTGCGTGCGTGTTTGTGCAAAGGACATATCCATAACTACTCTACTGATCGAACACACACATGCACAAGTATGCATGCCCAGACATACACAATTACTTTTACACACTGATGGAGGCGAAAACACACACACACACACACACACACAGAAGGAGCAGAGCCAAGAAAAGACGCGCTTGCTCACATCTATGTATCTCTGCCTCGCCAAAGGAAGTATCAGCGACCCCCCCAACGCAAAAAGTCACAACGGGATTTCTGATGGGAAAAATGTGCTTTCCTCAGATGATGGTCAGATAGAGGGGAGTACAGCCAAATGTCAAAGATGATAAATGGAAGGGTGCAGAGACAAGATCACACACACACACACACACACACACACACACAAATGCAACACAGGCAGGCAGGCACACAGAGAAATACTCTTCCTCACATGTACTCAAAAGCAAGCATGCAAATACACGCACACACACACCAGGGCTGCAACTATCATTTGTTTGAAGAATCTATCAAAGCTGACATCCAGTATTCAAATAATCTCTAATCAAGACAGCACACTTTGAAAAATATACCTTTCTTGACAAATTGAAATGTCTTTGGCCAGTGTGCAAAAGTTCAATTCAGCGTTAAATATGACAGCAAGTTTTTCAAAATCTAATCACATTTAGATATTTCAAACTTCATGTATATGTTTTGCACCTTAGGCAGCAACTAATGATTATTCTCATTCTCATCAGTTAATCTGCCTATTTTTGACTAATGAATGAATGATTTAGCCCACAAGTGAAGCAAACTGTGAAAAATAACCATCAATAATTCCTAGCCCAAGGTAACGTCCTTAAATGTCTTGGTTTTGTCCAAGTAACACTCCAAAAATTAAATATATTTAGTTCACAATGACATAAAACAGAGAAAAGCAGCAAATCCTCATACTGGAGAAGCTGGAGCTAGTTAAGAAACTAAATCTTATTTTTCAACTAATTATTTCAGCACTTTTGCATCTTTTACATGACCACATGCATGTTTTTAAAATAGAGAAACCCAATTTTCCACCAGGAGCTCACTTCAATTCACAAATTGTTCTTGCTTTATAGTTAGACTGCACCCAAAGTTTGTTTTTGTAAAGTATCGCTTATCCAGCAGGTTGTTCTCAAACGTTCTGGAAGAGTTTTCTCATACATGAAAAGTTAACTAGTAAAATACAGACTGACTGAATACACCGATTCCTGCCTCAAAATATTAGAGCTGAAACACTTGGACAGATGGATCTGTGTCATGTAACAGGTAAAAATGACAAACCTTTGCTAGATCTAGCCTCTCAAATATGAGAATTTGCAGCTTTTCTCTGTTTCATATAATTATTTTGATGAATTGTTGAATGTTTTGAACAATAGGTCGGACAAAGCAGTTAGAAAATGTCAACTAGGGCACTGGAAAATTGTGATGAAATTTCCCCTATTTTCTGACATTTTATAGACTAACCGACTTAATAATAATCAAAAAAAGAATCCAAAGATTAATTGACAATTAAAATAATTGTTAGTTGCAGCCCTACAAAGAGTACTAAAAAAAGAAATAATTATACTCAGTAATCACATATTTTCAGTTCTTTGTGCAAAGGTATGGTCATTAATTTCAGAATTCAACCACATCCACAATACTGTATATTAGTACCAGTAGTGTAGTAAGAGCTCTTCAACTGATTCAGTAATGAAATGACAAACATTTTTTCTTGTCCATTTGTTATTGTTAGCATATCCCCTCCAACAAACATGATTTCAATAAGCAGTAAAGAAGCCACCTTTACTGCACAGAATGTATTTTGCTTTAATATGTTACAAATGTATGTGGTCCCAGTTTTCTACATCAAATCCTTCACCATTTACAACTGTAAACCTAGCAGGTTACAGAAGTGATATAAATGGCCACTGCATGCTTCACTGCAAGTGTGAGTAACTTTACCACCTGCCATGTAAACAATCTTTGGACCAGAGCAATTATTCATGGCAAAGGTTTATTTGCTAAAATTATAATCACAGGCTACTAAAAAAAGATAGGCTGTTACTGTTAGAGCAGGTGTTTATTAGAACTTTCACAAGAATTTAATTTGGAGCCAGTATGCCCTCTTTGTTTAAGCCCATTAAATACAAATCACAATACTTGACATTAAAGCCACCCATTTTCCAAAGCATCATACCTTCCACAAAGATTAGTTTCTGTTTATTTCTTTATACTTTGAAAATCAACTTGTAGAGACCGGAAATTTGGTAATCACTAGAGCTGCAATTATTTTCATTATCTATTGATCTATTGATTATTTTTTCCATTAATCACAACAGACAAAAGGTGAAAAATGGCCCTCACAATTTCCCAGGGCCCAAGGTAACATCTTCAAATTGCTTTACAATGATATGAAACAGAGGAAAGCTGTAAATCCTCACATTTGATAAGATGGAACCTGAGAATGTTTTAAAAGATTACAGAATTATCAAAATTATTGCTGAATAATTTTCTGTTGATCGACTAATCAATTAATCCACTAATCATTTCAGCTCAAAATGATCACAGAGAAAATTTTACAGAACTTTGTTTCCGGTTATTGCCGCAGTTACAAGTAGGGACTGATTTGAAAATGATTTCTCCAGGTGCATTCAAGGGCAGAAATAAAGAGTCAGCCAATGAACAGCAACTTCATTCATGCAGAAAAATTACATTATTTTCTCATAAGATCCATGTTTTCTTACTGTTTATTTAAGTTTAAATTTCTGACTACACGGCTGCTAAATGTGTCGCTTTTGAGCAACTGACTTTGAAGTTTCAATGTCAGAGCATCCTTGAATGCACCATGAGGGAAAACATTTTCTCTTGCCCTGCCAAACAGGGGTCAGGATCAGCAACACAACAGGTATTTTATTTCTTGTTCAAAGGCACTTCAAACACAGGAGTCTGAACCTGCATCATCCAGTCGAAGGATGACTCTCTGTCTACTAGATTAACTCATGGTGGACTCAGTATCTGGTCATTAGGTGGTACCCATGATAGCATCATGTCTTGTCTTTCTTTGGCCTGGCCTTGCCCTGTCTGGTCTGGTGTCTTCTGGGGCTTTAGAGTTGTGCAGCCTAGCCTAACTGAGGTGTGTGTGTGTGTGTGTGTGTGTGTGTGTGTGTGTGTGTGTGTGTGTGTGTGTGGTGTGTGTGTGTGTGTGTGTGGATGACTTAAGAGATAATTTTAATATCAGGCCGGTGTGGATTGCTGATAGTGTTTTAAGGCAGGGCCCGGTGGACCGAGCGCTGGTAGTACCTATCTGTAATTAGTAACCATTCCCTATCACTGATAAGATAAACTACGTCTGACCTTTTCCATTTGGTCACCATAGCAACCCAACACCCCTACCCCACCACCCTCCCCTTCGTATTATTTTAGTGATTAAACAGCAAATAGAGCCGAAGATGTGAGGAGCTGATAGGAGCATGATTAATAATAGTCCTCCACATGGTCCTCTGAGGTGTGTGTGTGTGTGTGTGTTGAGGAGGAGGGGCTCGTCAGTGTCAAACAGTCATTGTGAAAAGGCTTGGCTTGGCTTTTTGTGGTGAATAATGGAATTTAAGATGAGCTGAAAGTGAAATAAAAGCAGCGGGATGAGAGCGATAGATGTCTCCCTTTTCCAAGAGCCACTCTGAGGATAGGGAATATTAACATTACCCTCTCCCACACCCACTCAGCTCTTGCCCACCGTGGCCCTTACATTCTGTTGATGAATAATGAATGCCGGATTCCAGGGTTACCTCCTCCTCACTTTAAAACGCCACACTGTGGTTTTAGAGTGGTGGGCAGGAGGACTAACTTGAAATGAGAAACTGAGTGTAGTTCTTGATCGATGTTAGTTACAAACTTCCCTGGAAGGTAGGAAACCTAAAATCTTACTTTGGAAAATAGTCTTCAGTCATGTAAAGTACATGTGATATGATTGCTAAACCAGGGCTGACCCGAATGCTTCGAAGCTTCTACCGTCATGGTAATCGAACTCCAAATCAGTATTCAGTTTTGTGAGGCACAGTCCTGCTGATGGTTTCACATTTTTCAGCTGATTGACAGTTGGTGGCAGTAATGTGCAAAGAAATGTAGAAATGTGCCAACAAAAGCAAGGAGGAAGAAGACTGGGAGCTAGCAAATATGGATGTTAACACTTTAGGTTTCAAATTTCCCCCAAATCAGCTTTGCAAATGTTTTATGAGGAAGATAATGCATTCAACATGTTTATTAGGCACACAACATGTTAAGGATACATACAGTGTGTTTTGGTAAGAGACACAGAATGTGAAACAAAACAATATATTTTAAAGTCCAATACAGGCCCCCATACTTTGATGTTATTTAATGTATTATTGGATATGAGAAACTGAAAATACAGTTTGATCATTGCTTGTGCAAAAAATACCTATAGTGACTTAGTTACAGTACCCCACATCTCTCAAACTTTACTGTCAAATTCCACAACAAAGTTAATTATCACCTCTTCCAACAGTGCTCTCCACTGAAGCCCTGAATATCTTCCTCTTCTCAGCAGTCAGAGTCAACTGAGCTAAGAGCGAGGCCTTCCCCACTCCTAGGAAGCCTGTTCTGTATCTCCCTCCATTTGCATGCCAGGGAAACGGCAAGTAGGTATGCAAAGCGGGACCAGTTGACTGAAAGGTCAGTGTAGGTATGCTGAGGCCAGGCAGCCAAAAAAGCTAAGCAGAACCCATCTGACTGTTATCGCTCAGATCCCTTAACTGATAGAGGGAAGGGGACGCATTCTATCCCTATACTAAAAAGGGAAATCTCCCTTTTACCCCCATTGGTGGGTTACAGTGCTACAAGATTTCCTAATATAGGTCCACACCAACATCACCTGTGTTATCTGTACATACAGAAGCAAGCAAAAAGGTGTCCATACTACAACAAAACCTGGCTACATTATGGTATATTAACTAAACGTGTTTTAATCCTTTTAAATTGTAACCCATATCCAACACCTGTATGAACTGACAGCAATTTTAAAGGCATTGTAATGACAATAATTAAGGACATCAAATCCATGTTTGTTTCGACATATTTAAGGATGGTCCTTACAGCTGTTACACTAAATGTGGCTGGTTTAGAATATTTTGTACAAGCTTTTTACACAAGGGTTTTTACAGCACTATGTCTGTATAGAACCAAGTGAGCATATGGCTAAAATGATCTAAAATAGTTCTTTGTAGGTTGTTCTCTTAAAAAAACTAGCCAAAAACATTCCTTAAAAGGGACACTCCACTAATTTTACACATAAAGGTCAGCTTAATCTTTGTGGTTAGTACTACTCAGCATTTGAAAACAGTTGTATAATGTCTTCTGTGGCTCTGGAGGAGCTTTGTCAAGTCTGACAAATTAACCCTGATGATGTCATGGTGATGTCATCAGGGTTATCTCAGCTTGGGCTTTAAGACTACACATTTATATCAGAAAGTCTGTATTACAAACTAGGGGTGCGGATGTATGAAAGATGTAGGTGTTTACCAGGAGGGTAGGGTCTAATAAAGAGATGCTAGTGAGCTGCATTATGGGAAGTGTAGGAGTCAGTGTTTTTGGAGTTTGCCCCATCCTAGGAACTTAAAATCAGGACATCACGACCACTGTTGGTTTGATTTTTACCCTTCTTTATTATTTATCTGTCTCTCGCAAGTCCCCCTTATGGAAGTGCAACATTGAATGACTAGTGTAATGTGACAATTGGAACTACATTCTAATAGTCCCCATGTTAACTGTTTACAACCTGTTCTATAGATTATATTAGACAGAGGACACTGTTTGTAGAAAGAGATGTTGCAATTACGTTTTTTTTTAAATGTATTTTTAAATGATGTGAGCACAAAAAATGAAATTCCATTCACCTCCATTGTTATCCAGATCTCTCAAAACCTGGACTAGTAAGACCAAATCTGCACGGCTAGATTTTTTGTTTTGTGTACTATATCAAATATCTTTTCCACATTTTGTTTCTCTGGGGATGATCGGATTACTACGGTTACTATTCCCATATTATTTCTCACACGCTCCAGAATAAGGACAGGTCTCCCGACATTGCAGTCATTGGGTTGGGGGGGTCAGATGAATGTGCCTGGGAAGGCGGATTTTGCCAATCAGATGAGTGTCAGCCAGAGATATTTTAGAGATAATAAGCATTCTGGGTTATCTCCGGAAAATTCCTGCCCCTTACAGTGGAGCAGAAAATGGGTGCCATACACTGCTGAGTGATGTGGACGGAGGCAGGGAGGCAGAATCAGATTCACACAAGCAACATGCAGCACCCACACCCACACACACAAGCTTTTACATACTGCTGCTGGTATAAGCACTTCCCAACACTTCCCACTTTGAAGGCAATGTGGCTGTAGTACACACACACACAAACACACACGGACACGGCATGTCCGCATGATTGCTTGAGTAAGCGAATTAGCCTCAGCGTTGGCTGAGGAGGCAATAAGTTGGCAGAAAAGAGGGATAATCTTTTATCTTTCACCCTCCCAAATGATTTCTTAAAGTCTGTATCACTTCCCTGACAGTTGACGTTCCACTTTTTCCTCTTTCATTATTTATTTATCTATTTTTGCTTTGTGTGAATTCAGCTAAAATACTTCTAAAGCGCTTAATAGCCCTATCGCTGCCTCAAATCTGCTGCCACATGCTGCCTTTTCCCCGCTTCCCCTACTTTTAGAGATATTCTCCGGCCCAGGCCCCGAAGAGCCGTCGCTTTATCAAACAGTCTTGACGAGAATGACACGGCCAATTATTGACAAATTATTCCTTCATAGAATGACAGTAAGACAAGGGGAGGAGTGAGAGAGAGGGGGGGAGAGAGACTATTGGCTTGATGAGTGGAACGCCCCCCTAACAGGCCTGAGGAAACAGGCGTCTATCTATCAGATTATATTAAGAGCGCGGCATTTTGGCGAACAAAGCTGCCCGCGCCCCGCCACGCATTAACTGCTATTATACGCTCATGAACTTTGTCACAATCACAATGGTTCTCCCCATTCTCCCTTTTGCACATTTTTAGTCTCCTTTTGTGCGCTTAAGGACTGAGAACCCGCTTTCCCTTTGTGTGTCTGTGTGAGTCAAAGATTGGAATAGAAGATGATGATGTACATACAAAAAGTGACAGTTGTCAGAGAAACGCTTTTTTTTAAAGCAAAGTTGACTAAGCTCAATGCATTTTTTCTATCAGCGTTCTGCTTCACATTCATTCATACTGGGAGTTGTCCAGTACAACCACAGTCTTATAATTTGTCGAAAACATCAGGTGTTGCATCATATATCTATATCAAGCAGTTAATCACCTGTTTTATTTATAGGTTTTCTGATATTCTATATTTTTCAAAAAATCTAATTAAAGAGGAAAATCAGCAATGAATGTAACCTACTAAAAAGTACTGTTTGAGTATCAAAGCCTGATATATCATTCCCGTGTGCCACACAGCTCCATTGTTGTCCAAAAACTATTTAAAACATATATGAGCCACAACGCTGCACTGGGTGACATGTTTCACACACGCTGTGTGTGTGTTTATTTTGACTTAACACCACATACACCATCCTGCTGCTGGAAATACTCAATTGCACCCAACTATTATCCCCAACAAATGCACTATTTCTTCCTGTTTGAGTAACATTTGCTAAAATCAGACAAGGCGACAGACTTCATCAGAATTCATTGACAAACTTGCACAATGTTGGTTTTGATATGCTCTAGAAAAGGTACAATCTAATATAAACTTAACTTTTCATGAAATTTGCTGACAATAAGAGATCATTAGAATAATGCCTGACTTCTAATTTAAGCAGAATATAACTCATGTTAATATAACTCATGCCCATTGCATGCTCGGCACAGAAGCAACGCTGAAAACAAGGATGAAGAGCCTTTCACAGGTGAAGACAGGTCTGACCTTTTCGACCGTTCTTGTTGTGTCCTTAAAAATCCTTTAAAGAAAGTAAAAGTTTGGAGGAAATATCTCATCAATATCATCTGAATCTTAGCACAAGTTCTCTGACATTACTCATCCATTGTATTTCTGTCACTCTGACAGCTCTTGATTTTCAGGTGCAACCTTACTGATAGATCTTGAGTGCTCAAGATACAGTATGACGTGTTTAATAATGTTGGTCACTGAGCAGCTCCACTGCAGCAGCCGTTTAGTTTCCAGTGGTTTTTAGCTCAAGGGCTCCTCAAAAGTTGGGAGGGGAGATGACTCTTCTCGTCCCTTTTCCAAACCACATGTTCTGAACTGCTCAGAGGACTCAAACTGTCAACCATCCAGTTTGAGTCCCACAAGCCAACAGCACATCTTCATCTTCAAATGCACACCACCTTCAAATAAACACTTCGCATGCATTTAAAAATAGCATGAGTGTAAAAGATATGGCCCATTTGAACGGGCCCACTAATCATCAGTTGACTAACTACCTAATGCTTTATCAGTCATTTGTACCATTGCGTTTGTGAACCACCGCTCTTATCACTATGAGTGAGGCCTGACAGTCTGATGGCTGTGAGATAGAAGCTGTTGATGTGTTCACAGAGACGGATGAGAACTTGGCGCCAATGAGAACTTTGATACCGACGCCACAGTTAGGCCGGCAGGTAGGTAACCCTTAAGCATGAAAGGGGGGGAGAGGGCGGGTAACTACATTTTCATCCATGGGTCAGGAATTTTTAAGAGAAATTATTAGTTGTAGGAAAACATCTATTTAGCTTTTTTCTACATTTTGTTAACCATCTTAGAGTCACTGGTATGTCCTCTACAAGTAGGGATATAACCAATAATAACTGCATTAATGGTTTGGTCTCCGTGCCCATTAAAATTTCCCAGATTGCTTGTTATGACTGACCAACAGTCCAAAACCAAAAGATATTCAATCAACTATGATTTGATATTACATTTGAGAAGCTGGAACTAATAAATATTTGGCCTCTTTGCTTGAAAAACGCCTTACATAATTAATAAGAAATCAAATATAGATAGGTGATTAATTTTCTGTTTATTGACTAATCAATAAATTAACTTATTATTTCAGCTCTAACTACAAGTGCATGAAGTGTGGCTAAGATCTGTCCAAACCCTCAGAACTTCTAGTGGAGATCCCAAGGTTTTCTAACAATAGTCAAGCTGAATGGGGGGCTGATTATTTCACTTAATATAAGATTGATATCTTCAATGAAGTTTTGGAACAAGCAGATATTCCATATATAAACAATATATAGGGATTTTTTTTAAAGAAGAGCAGCACAAATAGGGGTAAATGTAAAGGGAAAGTGAGAGTTGAAAAGGCTAAAACTTCAGGACTGACACAGAAACCAGACTATTAAAGGCTGGGAAAATAAGAAAGTGAGCCCTGTTCCAGGAGAGAAACCAGAGAAAAGAATAGACTTGGTGTGTGTGTGTTTGAAAAAAGAAACACCGACCAGGGCCTGACCCCTCGACCCACGACTCATGCAAAGAAGACCTCTTTTTCCTCTCTGACTTTGCTCCTCATCACTGCCGCCACCCTCCTCTTCTTCCCTTTTTCTCCATTTTCCACCTACACACACCCCTCCCTGTTGCTCCGCTTTGCCAAGTCCACATCGTCGTAACGAGGGTGTAGTTTCTTAACATTCATCATCACTGAACTCTGAAACTTTATCAGCTCCGGATAGCGGCGCCACAGCCCCGGCCCTGGCTTTCTCAGCTCTCAGATAGGCCGATAACACGCTGATAGATTACAGCAGATTGTTTTACTTCAGGGGACACTGCTGCTGCTAATACTAATACACGACAAGAAGACTCGCTGGTGATAGAAGGGGAGGTGGAGAGAAGGGGGCAAAGAGGCAAAGGGCAAGGAAACCGCGATGGGTTGGAGGAAATTACAGCCAATGTGTGATATGTCCTTATCCTGCCTCCGCAATCATTTGTGGAAATATAGGCTTTCAAATTTGTATTTATGTTAATGTTATGTGTATAGCACACAAGTTCAAACTAACTATTTTGTTAAACTGTGTGTATGTATGCTTGAGGGACTGGTTAGACGCCACTCAGGTGTACACACACTCACTGAAAGGGGTAACCTGAGCTGGGGGGGGGGGGCACCCAGGTGACAGGGTCTCTCTCTCTCTCTCTCTCTCTCTCTCTCTCTCCAAAGACATTAAATTAATGGTTTATCATTCTTTCTTTCATTTCATCAATCTTCCTACAGTATTCTCTCATTTCAGTTATGGATTTTTCAAGCCTCTTTCTACAAAAAAGGGCAATGCAAACAAGTAATGACTTTTCGAGGCTCACATGAAAGCAATAGGCAACTGTTTGAATTGTGAACAGGGGAAATACACATTTGCCATCTTACAGAGTCCAATGAAAAGATTTATATCAATGTCTTGGATGTGTTTAGCTTAGCTTTGTACAAACAGTGGAAACTGTTAGCTAATCTAGCTATGTTAAAAGTGGAAAGTCTTGAAAAACAACAATAGGAAATCTATGAAACATCACGTTAAAACCTCTCTTTTTTTACCACATACTTAAGACTTATGCTCTTCATCTATGCCCACCTGAGGGTACCTGGCAACACCCAGTGTTTTTCACTGAGTAACCTCATAACTGCAAAATAGATAGCTTTAGGGTAGCTGCACCTATCTATGTACTGGACACAGTTGATTGTTCACGGCATTTCATACAAACTGTATATACATGCAGCAAAGTGGAAAAAACTGTTCATGTTAGCCTTCAAGTTGTAATTAGTAATCAGCAATATCGGGAATGTCTGAGAAATACAATTATCTCCACTTGGTGAGAAGAACTGCAAAAAGAGTCATCAAACCAGTGCTAAGATTACGTAAATGCAGGATAGGACAGCGAACAAGCATATTTCCGAAATGTCAGACTGTTTGTTTTAGCTGAAGGCTGAATGCACCACCTAAAGGATGAAACGAGCAGAAGCCGTTCATTTTGATATGCGTGTGTGTATGAGAACAATTGTACTGTAAGACATGTCATCAAAGAAAAAAAAAGCAGATTGGTGAAGGCATGGTCAATCACTTTGCCAGATCATAATCCACTCTCGTTATCAAAAGTCACACTGAGAAGCATCAGAGTTCCAGCAGGAGAGTTAATCTGTCAGTTATAACCTATAGTTTTAATAAAAGGCGTTCTCCATTCGTTATTTATTGGTTTTGAGTGGCTTTTGCATTGCTACTTTGTCAAAACTGCGGCTCTGACCTCTAAATTTAGCCTGGCTAGGTAACATAGCTTTCACAGACGCCTGCAGAGAGATGCCGTCGAACGTGAACAAGAGATTCATTTCTCTTCTGTGGCAGTAAACACGACACATGGCCACTCTGTGCTATGTTCAGCTTCACTAGATATTCAGACCTGACAAACAGTAATGTCAACTTAACTACTATAACAGCAGGGCTTCGACTATGTACTGACACTGCCTGGCTGCAACACACATATCCACACAGACACTCAAAAAGGGACATAAATGTGCGTCTAGGGACCAAAGCACCACAGGACTCCCTGTATTTCCAGCGGAGGGTCAGTGAGCCAGTGACCCCGTCTCCCCACAACCCTGCGTTAAATAGATTTTTTTTTTTATTTACTGGAAGGGAGGGTCCTAGCAAAATTTTAGGGTGGACTGACTCTTTAAAAAGGTGAAACGCTATCACTCCTTTCCTCGACGTGATGTACAGTATTTC
Source organism: Siniperca chuatsi (assembly GCF_020085105.1). Taxonomy (NCBI): domain Eukaryota; kingdom Metazoa; phylum Chordata; class Actinopteri; order Centrarchiformes; family Sinipercidae; genus Siniperca; species Siniperca chuatsi. The sequence goes on along the minus strand of NC_058045.1, from coordinate 26,774,823 downwards.
CTGTTGAAATAGATCACTGAGGGCTCAATCCAAAACCAACAAGCTAGAATTTAACACTAGAATTTAATTTTGGGAAATATTCTTATTGCCAGGAATAGTTCCAGTACCCCTAAAACCACAAATAATTGTTGTTACATACGAAAAGAAAGAAAAGTGCATTTCCCAAAATTTCAAACTATTCCTTTAACTCCTCAGCACCTCACTTAATATAAATGGGACACCTTTTCTAGTGCAGTCATACGTTTAGGTCAGGTGGCTTCAACATCAACATTTTGGAAGCAATACAACACTCTATCCATGAGAGGATGAGTACTGGATGAGTACACACACACACACACACACACACACACAAACACACACACACACACACACAAATAGTCAGTCAGCTGGGAATTCAGAGCCATTGTATTAAGCACAGGAGCAATTAGGGAGTGGGGTCAAGTGGGTTCAAGCTGCTGACCTGCCTGTCTTCATGTCTTCTGTTGGGACGCTACTAGATGGCTCTGTACCACAAAGCGGCCAATTACGGCGCCCCATTCCTGCCACCGTTGTCGACAGCAACGTTTTGGCCCGTCATTGTGGAAATTCAAACCTGTCCACCGCTGGTTTGTGCCTCTCTATTAGCGACAGATTGAGGACTGAGCTTATCTGAGCCCACCAGAATGTGTGTGTATGTATGTGTGTGTGTTTGTGGAGACAGAGGGTGTGCATGTAATGAATTGGTGTCAGGGAGGGCATAAAGAGTTAAATGAGGTCTAATCTGCTAATAGCAAGCAATGGCAAGGAATTATCAACAGACAGCTTGCACACAATGCAAAAGCCTTTACACACACACAAAAACACACAAATATCATTACGAAAAACACTTGCAGTGCAAAAAAAAGTGCCTCTGTGTATTGGTCTTAATTTCGGCATCAACATTTTATCATCAGCCAACCCCCATGAATAATACGCACGGTAATTTCTTTCTTTCTCCCCTTTTTGTTCCTGGCATTTTGGTGCAGCAAGATAAGGGCTAAAAAACAACAGAAGGGCTCGCAGAGTGAAAAAAAGACAGATTGATAACATTGATATCAACTCCTACACAACACAGCCATTCTCTTATCTGGGCTTTTTATCACAGTTTCGTTTTTTTTCTTCTATTTTCTTTCTTTCTTTCTTTCTTTCTTTCTTTCTTTCTTTCTAAGCCTTCCACTCCCTGTTCTTTGTGGACTCACAGGGCAAAAAAGGAGCAGTGCCCTTAAAAAGAAAAGTCAGGTTTTGTATCAAATTAACCTTAATACTGATTTTGTGTAAAATGCAGCAGCAGGAGCATGTTGAAGAGACAGAACTGGTCACATAAAACAAATCAGACTGCGGGCTGGAAAAGAAAATGTGTTTAGATACGTGATCTAGTGAAATAGGAGGGGAGTTGCTTATTAGCAGACACAGACAAGAAGATTGGTTGGTAGAAACAGACTGACACACACACACACACACACACACACAATCTTGTCCCAGCCTACACTGCAGCCATATTTCTGAGAAGAGGAAATACTATTTCACACACAGACTTATCATTGCTCTGTGTCAGACAGAAAAGCCTCTCTGGGTCTAATCTATCAAGGTCAGCTAGTGTGGCCCGGACAAACATGTTGTTCCATCCCGCTGCTCCCTGCTGGAGAACACAACATCTGACTGGCTCACTGGAGGGATGACTCACTGACCCAGCTGCTGGATGACTATATATGACTATATAAGCTGACCAGACTTCAAATGTACTACTAATAAATACTAATAAATGTACAAAAACACTGCTATATCATGATCAGAATCAGAATCAGAAATACTTTATTGATCCCAGAGGGGAAACTCTTTTGTTACAGCTCTTTTGTTACAGCTGCTCACTATCACGTGATGAATTGAACTGAGATTGTAAAACTCGATCATTTAAAATCAATGTTTCTTTTAATTGAAATACTAGTACAGTCTTGTTGGTGCTCACCCTTGTTGACATGTTTCTTTCCCTGTTCAGCTTCCATCCCTCATGTACCAGCACTGCATACTGCAGCACTGTGAGCTGTTGTTTCACTGGATTAAGTTTAAATAGTTTTTAGTAAAGAGGTATGTAGATGGAATCAGTTTAATTACTTTTATTAACATTTGCAGAGCTGCTGTGCTTTTTGGTAGCGTCAACAGCTAGCCGGACACATTGACTTCCTGGAGTCTTGTCATCACTGTGAGGTTGCCAGGCAACCGGCGGAGATCCCAGGAAGTTACTGTGCCCGCTCAAGAAAAAGTCTGGCACATAAAAGTGTTGTTTTTAAACTTTGGTTTGTGTACAAATTAAAAAAAGCAAGATATAACCTGTTTTTTAGTGAGCTTTAGCAGTGTGGGTAGTCAGATTTTGTTGCCTTTGGACTGAGCCTGGCTAGATGTTTCCCCCTGTTTCCAGTCTTTATGCTAAGCCAGACTAAACGGCTCCGAGCTGTAGCTTCATATTGAACAGACACACGAGTGGTATCAAACCTCTCATCTAACTCTCTGCAAGGCAGTGAATAAGAGCATTTCCCAAAACGTCAAACTATTCCTTAACAGCCCTGCAAGAAATCCTATTTTAACAAAGTTTATAATATTTAGTTTTTGTCCACCCCATATATATAAATGAGGGTAGACTAAATATTACACCTCGCAGTATAACTAGTGTATACTGATACTGGTTGACTGCCCCCATATAGGACTTTTCACATTTAAAAGGTTAGTCAAACTTTAACCCTACATTATAATATCCTTGGGTTATCTTGTATCACATTTAACACTAGTTTTATTTTATAAAACATTATTTACAGGCAACTGTGGCTTAGTGGTAGAGCGGGTCGTCCACCAATTGGAAGGTTGGCGGTTCAATCCCGCCTTCCCCCAGCCGCATGTCGAAGTGTCCTTCAATTTACTTTAAATTTTCTTCCAACGCAATATGTCAAAACTCACATACAACAACTTTAATGGAAACCCAGCTATTGACAGACAGCAGACACCTTCATCGTCATCATCCTGATCAAGGAAGAGGGGTGATGGTGCAGATGGAGAATTTCTCCTCATGGAAAGGAGGGAGGAAGAGGTGAGAGGAGGAAGGAGGACAGAAGTTCAGTTGGACAGACAGAGCTGGAGAGCCAAAGATAAGAGAGGGGAGAGAGACAGAGGTTGCTGGTGGGGGGGGGGCAAATGGGTTAGAGGATTTGGATGCAGGGAGCATATCTATCAGGAATCTTTCCTGATATCAAACTGGAGCGATCAGTGATAAAAAGTCGACCTGGAAACGGCTGTAGCTGCAGTGGGAGTTCACTGGGCTGCAAATAAGTCTGTCTGCCCCTACTCTCTCACTATCTCTACATCTCTGCCACCATGCCCCCCCCCCAAGCCACCCTTGTTGCCTTTATAATGACTCGAAAAGCCAGTAATACAAGTTTTCTTTATACTCAGGCTGGTACTAATGGCCATTCTGCAATGATCTTTGTGCCATTGATGTTTTCACAGATCTACACCGCCCACAGGATCTGCAAATATAATTCACTTCCACATCTCGATACTCTTCTTCCAATCGTATGACCACTACAGAATCTCTCAATCCGCCCTCCTTTCCTCTCTGCACTCCAAAAAAAAAGCTCCACAGAAGAAAAGAGAAATAAAAAGAGGAGAGGGTTTTTCTTCTTTCTGCTGCGCCCCACCCATTTCTAGATAGAGGGAGAGAAGAAGACGAGGAAGAAAAAAAACATAATTTATCTGTGTATTATCAAGAAAGGCAGACACTTTAATCAGTCAGCTATGAAGTCAGTATTTCCATTCTTATCTGTCGCAGGAGTGGAAATGGAGAGGAGATAGCGTTCTGGGAGCCCATCGGTGGGCAGGAATGATAATGGGGGGTGGGGGGGTTGAGGGGGTGAGGGGGGTGAGGGGGGGTGGGGATGAGGGCTATTGGACCGCTGTGTCAGCGCTATCTGCACCCATTATCAACAGCCTTATCGGCCCTACCATCAGCCTCGCTGTAATGGGGCCAGTTCAACTTTCCACATTATCATACCGCCAAGACCTGGTTCGCCAAGGCTAGGGCTCTGGCTGGAGCCAGAGAGAGAGAGAGGAGGTGGGGGGAGGACGGGGCAGATAGATAGAATGAAAGAAAGGGTGATAGGGAAGTGGAAGTGGAAGGGTAGAGAAAGAGGGAGAAGAGTATTAAAAAATAGTGGAGGAGGAAAAAGAGAGATTATTTAAAAAGAAGAAAAAAGAATAAAGGATGAATTGATGGAATAGCTGAAGGTGGAGGTAAGGATAGTAAGGTCCAAAAATCGTAATAACTTTCAAAAAAACATTAGGCTTTGTTATTTAAGCTGATATTGCAGTGACAGTGTTGCATTCTGTTGTTGCGTTTACACATAGGAGTGTTTATGCTCTGACTTCCTGTGTCTCCAGGCTGTTAAATTATATTAGATCAACACGCCTGTAATAAATTATGTTACAACAGGGCTTCATTACTCTGGAAGATTACATAAAGTTAGTTTATAGCTCACTCAAGCTTTATCTGTGTTTCTATCGAGAGAGAAGATGAAACAATGTGTCAAGATATTTCACAAATGCGTTTTTCCCAACAGTCTTAACCAAAACATATAAAGACAGGACAAAAATTAAACAGTGTGTTGATTTATTTTGAAAAGAGTTTGATATGGACTGGTCCCTGCGGATGCCAAAAATCTTGTTGCAGCAACTATAATATAGGTTATTTTTACATTTTTGCCATATCATGCCACAACATTTAAGCCTTCGAATTAATCTGTTTCCAGCAGGATTGTATTCTTGTTAGGTTGGATAGGCCTCTGAAATGTAATATATGTTATATTAAATATGGTAAAGGGGTACTCCAGCCACTTAGTACAGTTAAAGTTGGAAGACTCGTAAAAGAATGGTGATAATTCAAGCAGCAGAGGCACACCAATTTTTAGATCCTAGTATGGGCCGAGCATCAAAAGCTCTGTATCCTACATTTCCCGTAATGCAACCAATAGTTTTTTTTTTGTTAGATCCTCCCTTTATGGTCTTCATGCCCACACTAAGGTTATTTTAGCTCCTCCAGAGTCACAGAGGACATTACACAACTGTTTTCACAGGCTGTTGTAGTACTCGCCATGACTAGTAAACTGACCTTTCTGGGTAAAATGTGAGAATGAGTGCCCCTTTACTGGGATTTCAAATATCACCCTATATTTCACATAATGGCATTGTATTAATTATATTAGCGTTGGCAGGTAACTATGTGCACTTGTGTCAAGATTTTGACTCAAATTTACACCAGAAACCCCAAAGTACTCTGAACCCAAAATATATCAAAATCTGAAATACTGCAGTATGCATGTTCACACTAGACAACCATAAAACAATTTCTGTATATATGTATAGTGTTTGACAAGCACAAGCCCTCACTTTTTCCAATGGTTCTTAAGCCTTCGCAAGCTAAGTGACTATTAAAATGTGACATTCAAAATAAAGACAATATATAGTCTACACAGCACAGTGCTGGAACACTATGATGTATAATTAAGATAGCAATGATAATCTTTAGCCCTAAGAGCTCTCATATAATCACTCCAATAAAAACATGTATGTATATTTACAGTGAATCCTAGCAGAATCCTAGAGTGAATTCCTCTTTAAAATAAGTTTTTTTTTTTACAGCAGTTTGATTTATATTAAATGTCTAGTATATAATGTCTTTTCACCTGTGACACATACCGTGAGCATACTGTAAGACCAGACACCCCCAACACCCACTATACACACACACATGCACACGCAGCCGGTTAATTGGCAGCTCAGTTATCAGTCAGGGAGCCAGAACACCATGGTTTACACAAGCACAAAGCAATCCAAAGGCTTGGATCACTGTAACGCTACTGGCTCACATGACTCATAATGTACACATGCTAAGACGTGAGAGAGAAGGATACTGAGAGACAGGGAGAGAGAGAGAGTTAGAGAGAGAGAAGAGTGCTACATTACTCATCACTCACCAACATGGCCCTGGTCAGGCTTACATTCTTAAATGTAATCAAATACATAAACACTCAATTTAAATGGAAAACAAGTTATTTGTGACTTTTATCATCCTCTGTTGGCATCCAGAGGGAACTGCAACAACAACTGGCTCAGCTTCCGGTGGTCCATAACTGACAGCTGATAAAAAAGTTGCATTTTCAAAACACAGAGGAGTAAATAGGCTAATTAATAGACCAGAAAGTGAGTTTTAAAAAGCCTGAAATTTAGCACCTGAATTTAGTGTGTGTGTGTGTGTGTGTGTGTGTGTGTGTGTGTGCGCACGTGTGTGTAGACAGACAGAGGAGGTCTAGACCAGCGGCTCCTCTCGCTGTTAAGGTGGCTCCCAGGAGGCTCCTCCGGCATCTCCTCTTTTTACTCGTATTGTCTCGGATGCCAAGTCGCCCTTATCTTCTCGCCTCCTATCCTTCCCATTCCCTCCTTCTAACCCTCCTCTGCTTCCTCATTCCCTCATTGTCCCCTTCTCTTCATCTTCTTAATCTGCAGCATTACATATTATTAATTAATATCAGCTGTCAAGAAATACCATCTGCCTGTTGCTCCGTATATTATGTGCTTTGTAAGGGTCAGCAGCTAAATTCAGCCATCAGCCATATAATTCATTTCATTGCCATATTTAAGTCTGTGCAGTCTGTAGATACTGTACATATACACTCTCAATATATGAACATTAAAACGCTTGTGTATATTGAGTACCTTATCAACTTAACTCATAACTTACAATATACATTCCAGCATCTGTGTCATATACTCTTGCACTAGCTGTGCCACAGCCCTGGTTATACGGTACAGTATATGTACCTGTATTAATAATCTGACCTGTATATAGACAGGTAAGAGCGGGACATCAAACTATTAGCTATATGTATGTACATGTAATGAATGTACATTAGTTCTCTGCACTGTGTGTAAGTATACTTAGAGCTACTGAGAACGAGAGTCAAATTTCTGGTATGAGTCAACATACATGGCCAATAAGGTGATTAAATGAAAGCTGCTAATAAAACAGTTTATGAACTCTTTCTGTGTCTTCATTGCATTGATCCTTTCCTTGTCATTTAGAACTAACAACATTCTTGCTTTGGGGGACGCGTTGGGCCCACGGAGAACACCAGCACACACACATTAACTAAACATGTTTCCATCATATGATCTCTTCCAAGTTCTTTTTCTTAAGTTGGACACTTCTTGCTACTTAGAGAGCTGACCAAATAATCCCAGCAACACAAAGGTGTTCAGATGAAATTCAGATCACAGCAAAGGCTACAGTTAATACTGCAAATTCATGTAAAATGCATATACAAATAATATAGTTAAATCAGTTTTCAACCTACATGTAGCTGAAAACATACAGGTCAACAAGCCAGAAAAAAAAGACACTTCACATCCTACTTGTCAAAATAAGAGTTGTCCAGTCCAGTTTGTTTCTTTCCAAATATTATCATATATATATATATCATATTATATAATTAAGAAATATTATTTCACTAATACATATAAAATAAAGAGTATGATGAGTCTAGCACTATGTTTTGCTTTGTTTAATGTATCTTCAATATGTTACACAATATATTACATTTATGCAGATATCTATGCATGTGAACACAGCTGAGTATATCACATTCCTTCATGCATATTGCCATGAGAGCAACTCTTGTATTAATGCCTGTATTTCTGATGAAGGGTTTTCAATGCAAATCTGTGGGTTAAAACCTCCCTCATTGCACATTAAACCCAAAAGAATACAATAAAATTCCTACACTAAAATAATACTCTACAAAAAAGCTAAAAATATACTAAAACTTAACAGATACCAGGTTTTCACCCAGCCGTGACGATATGACATAATAACAACTATATATAGCAACAGCAATATAACAGAAAGCCAAAACAATAAGGCCAAACAAAGGCAAGTCTAAGTTCAGGTAAAATTTTTAAAAAGGGATGATGCAAAGATGCAAAAACATAGTAGAGAGAAGACAAATGATGATGAACGATAAGAATGGTAAAAGAGATAAAAATAACAAAAAACCATGTCAATAAAATAAATACAAATAAAAAGAATAAAAGCAATAAAAAGATGACATCACATAAAAGCAAGTCTATAAAAATGAGTTTTAAGAAGTGATTTAAAAGAGGTCATGACATCATAGGCTTTTTTTTCCCACTTAATGGCTGACTGCACAGGGAGCAGGTACACGCAGGGTCAAAGGTCAGTGCAAATTAATGTGTGTGTATTAAGCACTTCATGATCTGTCTAGGGATGGTGGAGTATTGTTCCATTTTGTCAGGGTCCTATGACCTTTGACCTGTATGTCCAGTTTAATATTGGTGATCTGGGAATCCAAGCTTGGCAGCTTCAAGCTACAGTTGCATTTATTGTCGGTCAATCTGGACAAGAGCAGTCGCGAAGTGTATATATGTGTGTGTATGTGCGTGTGTGTGTGTGCGTGTGCGTGCGTGCGCAGCTGTAAAAGCAGGTCGGTCAGTGTTGTTTGCCCAGGTTGCCTTAAAACCACAGAACAGAGTGCTCAGCACAGTAGGAGCAAATGGTCTGTCTTATCACTGCCACCCGGGGGGGGGGGGGCCTTGACATAACACTGGCTGTCTCTCTCTCATACACACCCACACCCACACATACACACAGATATATCTACATGAACACTCTTTCGAGTGTCCAGAGTCATTCTGACCAGAGATCAGAGCCACATGGCCCACAGCTACCCCACACACAAATTCTCTTACAACTCCTACAACCACCAACTACACACACAGCTGCTTTAGTCTATACACCCCAAATAACTGACCTCCATTTAGTCTACTTTGATAAAGTGAGGTTTATATTCTGTGATTCTGCTACTCTTCCCCTCACTCTTGGCATTCTCATGTATCCCTGAAACCATTTAAACATCACTGACATATGTTGATGAAAACCTTGCATGATGACGCTCACTGCACCATCATTTGTCCTCAAACCTGTGTTTTCATGCATCGATCGGACAGCAGCTCGAGGAGAAGTCTTGGATTCTTCGGTTACTCTGGTTAAACATCCATCGTCTCTAATAGAAAGCATGTCAGCCATGAGTTAAGCCCTCACAAAGCTCCCTGGGAAGAGCTGGCAGAGTGGTAATTACTGCTAGAGCAAACAGTTTCGGCGGAGATTACGCTACTGTTGGTTGGGGTAATGTTTTCTCTCCTCCCTCATCTACGGAGTCGTCAGAGCCGAGGTCAAGGGTGAAACCGTTTACAACTGTGCTGAGTTGGGGAACCATAATTCACCACGAGGCCGTCCACTGGGTAAAGAGCAGGAAAGGGCAATAACTCATCCACACACCGAACACAAACGGTGTTTCCTCTGTAACCCTGCCCACTTCCCCCTTTGGTGTATCCAACCATACACACACACAAACACACACTCACTCTCCGTCACTGCTGCTCGGATAGCCACAATGCAAACACACACATTCAAGCAAAGAACCTAACACTGTTAACAAGAGCAGAAAGAAGACAGGCAAATCCACAAGGTATCTTGATCAAAAATGAGTTGAAATTGAAAATTGCTGCTTTTATGAGCTAATTTTGAAAGAATTCCAAATAGTTGAGAATAAGAGAAAAAGTCAAGTTCAATAATATGTAGGTCACATGACAAAGACATTATTGAACCATATGGACCATTAAGTGGATTTTCAGCTTTTCCAGCTTCAAAAACTGACGGCTTTCTTACAGAGATCCAATCAGGACTGCTTTGACTGCCCACTGAAAACTTGATCATTCTATGTTTTTAAAGTGTGCAGCTCTCACACCAAGCTATCTCATCGTGAGCATGACAAACATTGGCGTCTAATACCTAATCAGTCACCATCTAGCTAGTTTATTATCTGTTGGTAGAATCAACCCAGTGCGAGTCATCCTGCTGATGCTGTTACTTTCCTCTTTTTCCTTCCGCTCTTGCTTACTGTATGCTCTTCAAGTTTTACGCCTTTAACAGAAAAGAATATTGAAAAAGACATAAAAAATCTCCCTGAGATAATCATCGACGAACACCAAAATTTCCCAACATGTCTGCGTTATCTTACACAGAATCTGCAATGAGTAATACATGGTATTAATTTTAATTAAATTAATCAATGACAATGCTTGTTAGGGAGGAGAGAGAGAGAGAGACAAGGAGAGGAAAGAAGGAGGAGCAGGGGGGTTTGAATGAGCGAGAAAAGATTGAGGGAGAAAAGAAATGCATTCACACCTATCATCTAATTATACAACAACATTAATCCCATTAGGGCTGGAACTGATTGCCAGGGTCTGGACCCCGGCTGCTCCTGCCTGGGCCTGTTGTTATTGCAGTGGAGCCTCGGCTCCTGCCTGCTCCAGCCTGATAACAACTCTTATCACACTTGGCGATCTCTATCTGCACCGGAGATCAGGCCCCGCGGCTTATCGAAAGTTCACATCAAGCTAAAAGCAGAACAAAAAAAGAGAAGAAAAAAAATAAAACACAAGGGAAAGCCACCAAGGCGCTGCATGAGTCTTCTGGGTGTGTGTTTGTGTGTGTGCTTGGAATTTAGACATGCTTATGTGTTTTATTTTACTTTGGCTCACACAGAATGAATTAATCTCTCAATTGTGCGCCCATGTAACAATCATGTGACCCATGTCTGAGCCTTGTCAGACTACAGATAAAGAAAGAAACACAGTAACACATTCCTTTCACACAGCTGCGACACACTCAACTGGAACCTATCTCAAGTCATTTTAAAAATCTAAAAACACCTCTTCTATAAACTTTAAAGAAGTTTAACTGCTGTTTTATGAAAGAGAAGGAAGAGAAGAAGTAGAAGAAAAGGAAGAGGAGGAGGTCAGTGTGGTGATTTCCTTGTCTGGCCTCTGCAGGCGTTCTGGTTTGCTTTGAGCCGTGGGAGGCAGCATATTATTCATGCCGACCTCTGAGCTCTAGCACTGATGTCATAGGAACCAAGCTTTCTCACACACACACACACACACACACACAAACACACACACACACAAACCCCTACAGAAGGCCTAATCAGCAGTGTGGATCTGCAGGGTGTTATCTATCTACCATCAGCAGGCCTCCTTATCAGCCCCAAACATCTTTCACAGATGGGTCGGGGAACGGCTGGGCTGCCATTAAAAACACACTACAACACATTCATCTATGTATTCCACACACTTTTTGACTCTTTCTCTATCTCTTTCTACCCAATCTCTACCTCCACTCCCCCTCTTCTCGTCCTTCTTATCATCACACTTTTTTCCCCCCACTCTCACTCTGCTTTTCTCTTCTTTTAATTATCTAGAGATCCACCCCTAGCCAATCGCAAACAAAACCACTGACAGCAACGCAACAACACTGGGAAAATGGCATGCAACAGCCAGATGTAATTACAATGAGCCCTCCATCCTCCATCTCTCCTTCCATCTGCCCAAACTCCCATCTCTCTCTCTCCCTCTCTCTCTTTTGCTTTCTGCGATATCAGCAGCAGCAATCGCCGCCAAGTTTTATCATGTCTCCCATCTCAACCACCAAAATATAAGCCCAGGGATCCAGCCTCAGTGGGCTGCCTGCCTGCCTCCTATCTCTCCATCAAGGAGAGAAGCCTTATCAGGCTGAAAGATCACCAACCGTTGGCGAGGATGACGCACAAAGAGACACAGACAAATATCTATCTTCTGCACAAACACCCACTTCTCCTCCTCAACTATGGGCCTCCAGAAAGCCCTGAACTTAATCCATTGTTGTTGGGGGAAAAAATTGAAAAAGATATCCATGCTATGTTGTCTTAATGTATTGCTCTGTTGTGGGGGGGGTTATTGTCAGTTGTTGCTTTTCTGGTGGTATTTATAAAAGTTATTTCAGGTCAGAGAATCAGCGGGAAGAGCATCACTCCTCTAGAGCTGCATACTAACAAACTACATCACCTGGGTATAATGGATACATTTTTTTGGTGAAAGTGCAGATAAGATACCTGAGATTGGACTGATATCAAAACTGTACTTCCTAAAATAGTCTAAAATTGGCAAACTGTTTTTGAAATCAGGAACTTTCTGATAAAAGAATAAGTCAACAAGATTACAATTGCATTGTTTTTCTTCAACCCGTCAGCTTGCTTGACGAGCAGGTTTGCACAATGCAGTTGCCCATTACACCCTTCCCTGTGTAGGTTTGCAAAGATGTTTACGTGTATCTCTGCGGAAGCATAATTGAAGCTTTACTCACAACACAGTTGTGTTACCTTTCCCCATGATTTTGATGATCTATGGGGTCAAATCAAAAATACTTCCTCACATTACTTCTCGGGTGTTTGTTGTCTTGGTCATCCATTCAGCACAGCTCACTAGCATCCTCCATTTTGCATAAATGAAGAGAATAGCAATTGCCTAGTTTACTGGTAGGTCAATGGGGTCACAACAGATTATCACGCACCAGGGTACACAACGCGGTTTGCACTTATGCACTGCACTGTTTTATTTTAATTCCTTCTGTCTGTAGCCTCCCATGCATTTATAGTCTGATTGCACATTTTACTGGGGTTGGGCAGAACAGATCATGCTAAGACAGAGCTCAGAAGTGCAGTAAAAGCTTGTCTCCTTGTTGTAGGCTAATAAACAACCACATATGTGCATAGGGAATGCGTGGTTGAGTACAAGTGAGAGAGAGCGAGGAGCGATTGAGAGAGCGAGCGGCAGAAAAGTGGATGAATGGAGCAGAGCAGAGGAAAAGGTTAGCAGTAAATTGTCAATCTGGTTGTAAATGTACAGTGTTGGTTACAGTGTGTCAATTAATAAACGCTGCAGCTTCTCAAGATCAAGAAAAGTCTTCCAACTGCTGGAAAAGTGAAAGGGGTTAGCCCCGAAGCCCCGGTAACAACCCCGCCTACATTTTAGTAGGTAGTACTGTCTGCGGTGTAAACGCAAAACAGATCAATGATAATAATCTTAAAATAGCACGCGACCCCCCCCAACAGAATTGTCAATCGCCAATGGGTACAGCGCTCGATGGGTCGATGCATCTGTGCACACGATGACGCAAGCCTAGTCCGTTTCCAACGTTATGGGCTCACGCCCAAAATTTCTGTTTGCATAAGCTAAGTATGCAAACAAAAATGAAAACCAAAAATAGACTTAATTACAGCTCCAAACACACAGCCAAGAAAAGCGGATCAAGAAAAAAAAAACTAATTACAATAACTAAACAACTAATTGTACACTATCAAACCACATCAATGTGTGGTGTGAATCATTTTAAGAAAGGAAGTTAGAAGTGTTTTACTGTGATAATGAAACAACACTGTGACCTGGCTGGAATTTGTCGTATCAGTAACAGCGAGCAGCATGCTCAAAACAACATGGTGGACACACTGCATTAGTAGTAATAGTAGTAGTGGTAGAGATAGCACCAGCAGCCCCCACCTCCGCTGAACCCCCACACACCCCAGCCGAACAAAGTCCTTATCACTCCTCGCTCTTTCCTATCAAAATGTCTGCCAAATCACAAGAGAGTCATGGGGCTGAGAGCCTGGCTGGCCTCGACCGCAGCCGGGGCCTGGTGCACAGGGAAGCATAGTGGACCAGAAGCACTGATAAAGACGGCCATGACACCACTGAGACACACACATACACACACTCTCTCTCTCTCATACACGCCAAGTCTAGCCTAGGTTTATCAGCCTCAGGGTCTGGAATACATCTCCAGGCCTCGCTGCTGGCTTTACTGTAAGTGCCTACTGGGAGTTCACAGCTGATAGGCACTATGGAAACGTATGAAAAAACAGGAAGTGACAGACTATATAGACTACTTGCAGTGGCACACCAGAGTTTTTGGTATCATATTTTTTATTATTTTTTGATTAGAACGCTGTTCCTGTATTATAAAGCTTTTTTTTTACCTTTATTAGACATCTTCAAGTAACAAAACAAGCATTATCATTGTTAAACACACTTAACAATAATTCCAAGCAGAAAATTAACAAGGACAAAATAAAATTAAATAAAACTTAAAATTCAATTAAACATTAACTTAACTTTCATTTAAGGGGGTTTAATCTATGTATAACATAAGTAATTCAGATAATCTTAATGCATTCCTCTTTTCCAGTTTTTTTATGGATTTAAAGAAAATTTTCAAATAATTTTTAAATGCAACAAAAGTTGGAGTAACTTTAAAAAAAATCTACATTAATGGATATAAATGTACCTATAATCAAAATATTATTACACAAAAATTCAACATCTTTGTTATGCATTATAACACTAAACTTAACAATATGATATTCAAAAACCGGTATTATGTTCTTTGCAAGTAACCACTCATGCATTCTGTCCCAAAAAAGCTTTCACACCAGAGAACCTCATCAATAGAAATCCTTAATGGTAACCCAGCAGATATGCTTGAACACAATTGATGGCATCAATGAGTCCCGTGCTATTGGCGCAAACTATGGAAGAAAGCGAGCAGCTAGCAATAACTTTAAAGGTCCAGTGTGTAGGATTTAGTGGTGTTGAAATTGCAGATTGCAACCATTTGAATACCGCTCGCCTCACCCTCCCCTTCCAAGTGTGTAGGAGAAACTACGGTGGCCACGAAAAACACAAAAAACGTGTTTGGTTTGTCCGTTCTGGGCTACTGTAGAAACATGGCGGTGCAACATGGCGACCTCTGTGAAAGGGAACCCGCTCCCACTCTGTAGATAAAAACGGCTTATTCTAAGGTAATGAAAACACAATTCTTATTTTCAGGTGATTATACACTAATGAAAACATACTTAAATATTATATTCCGTTTCTGCCAATAGCTCCTCCTAAATGTTACACACTGGACCTTTAATTACATCCTCTAGTTAAGAATAAACACCTCATTGTCATGTGCAAAGAGCAAACAATAGCATTACATTTGTTAGTCCAGGTTAGCTAGCTAATGCTACTGACTAAACAGTTTGCAGAGGGCTGAACGATTTGAGGAAAATATCTGATTGTGATTTAAACTCAAAATATTTTCTACAATTTAAACTCCAGGTGTGTAGTCGTGGTCTAGATAGTTTTAAAACAAGATACGTTTGTACCAAGCATAATCACAAATAAAATGATCCTTGTTGCTGAGATCCTAAAAGGGTTCTTTTTCTTTAAACAGTCAGTCAGAGAAAAGTCAACTTCTGAGTAAACTTGGTTAGTTTTTCTATAGAAAAATGTACCAATTTAGCCTGCAGTCATTAATATATTATATTGGTGGTATACTTAACATTAGCTACTCAATACTGTCCGATGATAATGACGATCAAAAGTGGCATTATATATATTAGTAACAACTAAATGGTATGCCACTTATGGCAATAATAAAGTGTATTTATATACATAATTACTATTAAAATTTAAAAGTCACGTCTGACAATGTTTGATACTGGCCTGACAACCCATAATGATGCTGTTGACTTTAGCTGCTTAACCTAACGTTAATGTTAGCTTCATAGACTGACAGGGCAGACCGCTTCACAGCTCTGGATCCTGGAGGTGCTGATTCAGAGCTTTTAGGATGACAAGCTTAAACAACGATATCATGAGCGTGAAAGCTGTCATTTACACTCAACAACTACTGAGCTACTTGCTAGCTATCTGCCTGACATTGAAGTGAGGCAATCACCTAGATCATTTATGTAGAGCAAGACCCATCACTCTGTTGGAGTTTTTGAGCAGCAGAAAGACACAGCCAACCCTCCATTTTCATCACAGAGTGGTGTATCTTCTTCGATGAAACTATCTTTGGCAGAGCAATAATAGTACAAAAACCAGCATGCAGAGAGGCTATAAACCAGAAAACAAGAGTTTCATTCTGTAGTTTGACCAACTCATGGAATTAACTTTAATTAGCTACAGCGGAGTAAATTTGCCAAGGACAGCAAAATCAACTGACTAAAACCTTTCACCTCCTATAACTTATTGAGACATCGCTAATAATGTTAAATAAATAGTTAGGATTAAGATCAATTTTTGAAATTGTGATTTTCATATTAAAAAAAATGTAATTATAAAAATACATTGTTCAGCCATAGTTTGCAGGTTGCACAGCAACTTCTGAGCAACTTGGTGACATGATGTAATGCTCCTTGCTCCCTTTGACCTCTTGCTCTTAAAAACACAAACAATGCTCACAAGTGAGGTTTGCATTAGACCACGAAAAAAACAAAAAACAAAAGGTGATCACTGCCATTAGATGCAAAGAATACACGTGCTGTCACCAGAGCCAGGGTACTTAATCAGGGTATTTTGGTCAGAAATGCCAACTCATTAATATTATATAAAAAGGATGTGATACCATACAGCCTAAACTTACAAATATTGCTTTTCGGCACCAGGTTTCAGGGAACACAGTGACACAATCACTGATACCAAGATATTATTATTTGCTCAATGTGATAACTTACCAAACAAACTGCCCTGCTGAAGTCATGGTTTCCATTCCAGCTGTGGCTTCCAAATAGATACATGCACACTTTTCCCTTAATCTTTAATCTCCAGTATAAAGACATTAAATTTAGACTGAGACACTTCATCAGCTCAGAGTGCAACAGGCCTATCCTTTGGCCTCACAAAGCACAAGGCGGGGTTAATGACAACATCATTAATATGCTTTTATATCAACTTTGAACATCAGTCACGAGCGATAAACCTTCAGACGTTTTATAAACAGGAAGAAGTCGTCAAGCAAGGAGACCAGCCAAGCGCCAGATCAAGAAAAGGCCTTTCAAACAGCCCTAAGATGCATTATTGAGTTAAAAGGATAGATGAAAAAAAAAGATCCAATTGTAAGCTGCTATCAGCCGGAGAGATCAGCCAGGCGGCCTATCTGACGCCCCATCTCTGGAAAAGAGAAGTGAAAAGCCAGGGGGAAAATGCAACGGCGGCCTCGACGCTGCCTCAGACAGAAAACAAATAAAAAAGATCCAATTTTAATCTTTATCTGGGCTCACATCGGATCGCTGCCTTATCTCTGTTCACATCGGCTTTTTCAGAGAACACTGACGTTTCCACAACAGTATTAAACAGGAAGCCACGGCTACAGTTTTAGCTGCCAATGGACAAAGCATTCTTTACAGGGTAATAAATGAAAAACTTTTTTATATTCTTGCACACTCTAGATAGCGAGGCTCGCAAAGTGGCGCTTTAATAATTTTGAAAAACGGTCTAAGACTAAGTGTAAGCTACATCACTCGGTTATTCTGAGAAAATGCTGAAGCTGTAAGCTGTGCGGTGTCATAAAACTACTGACAGGCGTTACAGTTGGGTTTCATACTGCTTATTAACTTTATAGCTGGTGAACGCGCAGCTCAGCAGAAGCGCCGCACAAAACATGCGGCTTCTTCCCAGAGTGCGCGTGGCTCACCACACACTCTGCTACTACTCACAGCACTCCGGCAAATAAACAACATTAAGTAATGAACTTGTTTCATCCTTACGCTTTATCTGCCGGGGTTTGCTCTGCTTCCTCCGGGACATGGTTGCTCTTCCCTCTGACTGGGAGCCCGCTTGGACGGACTGGCAGAGCGTCAAAGAAGCGGTCTGGTTCTTCTGTTTTCTGCTTCTTCTCTCTCTCTCCACACAGTTTATTGCTGCGACGCGGCGCTCCGATCAGCGACCGGAGACCCGCCTGCACTTTGATATCTTCTGCCACGACAGCTAACGGAGGGCTACCTGTGGCTGAGTCCGCTTACTTGTCACTGCCCTCCTTCTCCCTCTTCCCAAACGTGCCTTCACCTCACCTTTCTATCCGTTTTCCTGCTAACGTTATTCCTTCGCTGGGCCCGCCTCCGTCGCAACCGCTCGCGCGTCTGTCAGCGAGCACAATTGCCTGTCTTCAGAAATATTAACGCTGATAAATGATAACAGCTATATGGAGGTCAGCGGAATGACTGCTATTGTTTTCTGTCAAGTTTCCTCTCGCCGGTCCGCCCCCTTGTCTGCTTGCGCGCTCTCTGAACAGGGGAGCCACTTTCAATGGAGCTCCAGCGGTGTAGTCAACTCTGCTTACTACTGAGGAGAAGACGCGCCTCTGGAACGCCCCTTACGTATGACGTAGGGCGCCGCACTCATCTCCTATTGGTTCACACTTATTCCATGTTAAAGCAGGCGTTTTTTTTTTTATCTGTCAAAATAAAATAAAATGAAATCCATATTGTACTTCATATTTCAACGTTTTGATTATTCAGTAACTACAAAATCAATAATACATATTCTCATGGAAGTTAATTATGTATTCGGTATCTAACAGGCACTAAGAAATTATTCATTCAATATTCATTGTCAAATTTAATATTAATTGAAGTTGTTTTGTTTTATTCCTTTATGATATAGCTGTTCTGACAATCACCCTTTTGTTATGTTAAAAAATAAAATAATAAATATAACAAACAAAATTATTCAATTAGGAAAAATGTTTAATATGTCAGAACAGCTTCTAAGTTTTGTTTTGTGAAAAATCTTGTATTTCCAATTTTTTTGTTTGTATGTATGTTGTCATAAACTTTTCCATTTTCTACCTCAAATTAAGAAGGATAGCATTGTCTTCTATTGGGAGTTTAAGGAAATGATAAAGTTTTTGGCACTCATGAAACTCTCAAAAGCTTTGAGGTTTGTCCAAATGATAATTTTCTTGTAATTTACCTAAGCAGTGGATAACCCCAATTAACTTGATATTGTATATTATTCAAAATTCAGATTTTTATCAAGTGTGTAATGCATGGTATTGTTGAGTGCGTTCATTGTATTGTACTTTGATTCTTGTTTAAATGTGATACAGACATGAGATTAGCCAGGATTTCCTTTTGGGATGACGACAGGCTGCTATGGTTTCCTGCTTGGATGACTCAGATTATTTGAATTATTGAGAGTCTAAGGACACACATGTGAATGGATTTTTGTGTATAGAAAAAAATGTATTGAACTTGTTTTCAGTCACTAACATCAACACTATGAACAGCAGGGGAGGGGGGAATTAAGTGTTGAGTGTTCCCACTGTGATATTCTGTCATGATACTAATTAAGCTTTTTAATATCTTTATTTTTATATTGCAGGGACATGATACATTCATTGGGAAATGTATATTTAGCACTTATTTAGAAATGAAAGGTTTTACCTTTCTTTTCCAAAACTCATAAGGTGAGAAAGTCTGAAGATTGTTTTAAGGTCTGAATACCTCCATCACTTTTTAAAATAACAGATATAACAGTAGTTGCAGAGTAACAAACCACCACATCAGTGAACTATAATTCAGGTAACCCCCATTCATTGGTTCATGCCATAAAGTTTCATTCCATCCAGGAATTTGAACCAGCAGCCCCTGGGTCACACATTTGCTTTTCCAAATATGCTACCGCTTTTAACATGAACACAGAGAGGAGCTGGAGTTGGCTTCTTACCAGCTAAATTCACTGGTGCCATCTAGTGGCCATCTTTAAAGTCACGTGAGTACCTCAGAGAGCTTAGAGGGTTAAGAGCTGAAAAACACATGTGCTTTATGCTCTGTAGAGCTAAACGGTGCAGTAGCATGGAGATTTGCCATACTGACTGGGAGGAGATTCATCTTGTGAAGCTATATCTTACTGGGTTAAGTTAATGACAATAGCAACTACACACCCATGCATGAGAGGAAAACCCAACCTAAAGTTTGTTCCACCATGAGCCTCCAGAACTGCTTCAGTGCTCCCTGTCATAGATTCTTCAAGTGTGAGGAACTCTACTAGAGGGATGAACAGCATTCTTCCAAAAGATATTCCCTTATTTGGTGTTTGATGGAAAGGCGTGGAAAGCACTGTCTAACACGTCACTCCAAAATGACCATAGGTGTTGGGTTGAGATCTGGTGACTGTGGAGACCATAGCTGGGTATGACTTGGCGGTTAAAAGCCTTTCTCGTTTTGTGGTATGTTCTCCAGTGATATGTTACACAGTTTCCACTCTGAATGTAGTACATGCTTTTTCTGTCCAGCAGTGGATAATATTTTGGAGATTTGTGGCTTACTGGAAATTTTGGTCATTAATCAATTCTTGGTCATTTATTTTTATCTGGACTATTTTTAGCTGTCAGCTCATGAAGACAGACTGTGACCAGATTGTGTTTCATTAGCATGTGTATCTTTTGAAATATGATTGTTTTTATGTAATTTAGTCACATTGTGCAATATGTACAAAATAACATAAAATTGTTTGTAAGTGGAATAGTTATCTCCTGCTTATCCCTGCCAAGAATGACAGATATGAAAAGACAAAATGACCTTATTAGTGTTTGAATCATTTCTGTCTGCTTATCAAGGGCAACACAGCAAGAAACTTTAATTTTGAGAACATACACTTTTGTTGTTGCATGTGAAGTGACGCAGACTACAGCATAGACAGTTTGGAAATTCTAAGTAACTAAACAACAAGTAACTTGAAATAAATGTGTTGTTTTGTATCTGGACATTTTGTAAACATGAGCTGATGTAATGGTTATATGGTTTTACAATCTAACATTAACTAAGATCACATGTAACTGCTGCACCAACAGTGCAAAACACAATTGACTTTATTTATTGGGGCAGGAGCAATACTATAAAATCTGTTTCACCAGCTGTTTGTCTTTATATGGGAGTAATATTGGAGCATCTCTGTTTAACAAAGCGATAATATCTGGTTAGGCATCAGTCATTGGTCAGGTTCTAGAGGTGATGGTTGTTTAACATTGGTCTCCAGTGCCTGTCACCCCAAGAGTCAAGGGAGCAACCCCTGCCATTTTTGCTCTGAGTTCCATAGTGCCCTTTAAAAAAATTAATATAACCACGCCTTAAAGCAGTGGTTCCCAAGAAGTTTTAAGTGGTCACCAGATAATTTTATGGAATAAAATACACACATTTTTGTTTTAATGTTTTCTGATTTTTTCTCTAATTTGTGTTTTTTATTGTGAAATACTGCATGCTTTCACCTCTTCAGACTGCTAAAAATCTTTCAAATGCTCACAACTTCAGTCATGAGGCATCACAAGTAGCTATTACCTCACTTTAAGAGTCCACAAGCCAAAAAGATTGGGGGCAGGACACTTCCATGCATACATTTAGTCATACTAGTGGTGGGTCTCAAGGGATAGTAATAGAATTCAGGCCACTGCTATGGTCCACATGGAAATATGGGTGGATTGCCATAAAATCGGTCCAGACATTCATGTGTCCCAGAGGATGAATTGTAATAAGTTTGGTGATCCCCTGACTTTTCATCAGGTCAAAATTCTTATTTCCCCAATAATTTGGTGTATGACCAAATACCTGCAAAACTAATGAACTAATGACCCATCTGTACTCTGTGTTTAGTGCTAATTAGCAAATGTTAGAATGCCAACATGCTAAACTAAGATGGTGAACATGATAAACATTATACCTGCTAACAGCGTGTTAACATTGCCATTGTGAACATGCTGACAGTAGCATTTAGCTCAAAGCACCATAGAGCCGTTAGTGTAGCTGTAGACTCTGAAGACTGTCAACCGAAAGTCACAGCAAGTGTACCCAAGTGCCCCTCTGGTTGGCTCAAATGCCACTCTGTTAGGATAAAATTAACACTAAACATAACCCTAACCCTGTGTGTGGTACAGGTCCCTATTTTTTTTTCACCTCTTCCCCAAGAGAGTCTTTACGCAACTGCTCACATGTGCTGTATGCTTAGGGTGTATGCTAGGTTTCAGTGGTGCATCTTCTGAGCAAGTTGACTTAGTGACCAATGATGCTGCTGCATGCTTGATTAAGTGTTTTGTGTCATTTGTATGATCCTTCAGGGCTTCATAGGAGTGGCTCTGTGGCTTTAATAGACGTGTATTATGGAAGACATTTTGACTTAGCAGGAAAAGCACAGGTGTAGTCAATAACATTAATTAAAGATAGTTGCATTCCATTTAGGTGAGGCAGTTCCAGGGCCTAGTTTTGTGCATGATAGTCTTACTCGACACTTAATGGAACTGAGCCATCATTAATGTTATTAGTTACACCTGTGTTTTACCTGCTGTGACAAGTGTCTATTGATATCCATTGTACAAAATTCCTAGATGTCCCTTAACCAAACCACTGTTCTGCAACATGTTGCAGATAACCTTCTTATTAAAGCTAAGGTAGGTAATGTATTTCAGAAGCATTTTTTGTTATATTTGTTGAAATTCTCTTTATATCCCAACAGCAATCAATAAATCAAATGCTCTGAAAAAAAAAAATAATCCAGTATCTGTGGCTGTCGCAGGCCTATAACAAGCTCATCCAATCATTTCATTCGCGCACTCTGCACGTGCACTCGCGTGAAAATGTGTTTTGGGGGAGTGGCTAGGGAAGGAGACCTGAAGGCAGAGGGTGGGATTTTTTCAGTTGGATACTTTCAAAATCTAGCTGTCTTTTGTTAGTTTCTCCAACGCTACTTACCCTGGCTTTAAGCAGAATGCCTATGGCGTGAATCCCCCATGTAACAGAATGAGGTTGAATATTTACAACAACTTGGCCTTGCTGCTCCCACCTGAAGTTCACAGAGCTCACCATGTTTGTTTGGCCTGATGGAACACCTTGTTTCTCTACTGATTATAGAAAGGTAAACAGTATTGCCAAATCTGACCTCTGGGGTGGAAGACTGAATTGTCAGGCTATGACCTATTCACTGTTTCATCAAATTAGACTTGTCATAAATATTACTGGTTTTCTCTTCTCCCTCTGTGTGAATGGTGTGCTTGAGTTTTGCCTCTTGTGTGTATTTGTAGTCTGTCCTCTTTCCAGGTCACCATGGTGGAGACTAGGTTGTGTAGCTCAGGTCCTGTCTGTATGGCGGCACCTGGAAGTTGCCTGACATCCTCCTGAATCACATTCTTCATGTTTACAGTCTATCTATAATTTTGTCATCCTGATTTTCTATGTTGTAATTTTGCTATTTTATACACACAACATCTATTGCATGTCTATCCGTCATGGAAGAGGGATCCCTCCTCTCCCTTGCTCTTCCTGAGGTTTCTTCAATTTTTTTGGGAGATTTTCCTTATATGAATCGATGGTCTAAAGATAGAGGGTGTTGTATGCTGTACAGATTGCAAAGCCCCTTAAGCCAAATTTGTGATATTAGGCTATGTAAATAAAACTGACTTGACTTAATATGTGTCATAAAAATGCAGAGTAGTAATAGTAATTGTAGAGTAATGCAGTAGAGCACCATGTATTAATGCAGCAGCACTTAAAACAAGCCGATTCATAACATGGTCATTCATTACAGTTTGAATGGAAAGTGGCAGATGTTTGAAAATGGTAGAGGAAGATTTTCACAATGTACTACCAAAATCACAGCAACAGCAACACTAGCATCTACGTATGTGTGACCCTAAATGCTTTTGAAGAAGGATAAGACTTCTTCAAAAGCATTTATATCTTTACGTCAACAAATTCCATGAAAATACCAAAACCAATAAATATATATACTGTATCTTTACACGATATACTGTAGTATCGCAGCCACCTCCCCTGGCAGGAGTTGCCTCCTGCTCCTTATGTGAGGCAGTTGGCATAAAGTTGCTCTCTTCTGTCGCCATCCCATCATCCTAGGGCAGAGCCTTGTGGCTCAGACCTTTGCGACTTCATAGGGTTTTCAGCTGGGCATGCCCCCTCACTGGTGTTTCATCGATTGGCCCACGGCACATCAGAGGGGCTCGGCAGTGGAACCAGCATCCTGGAACCGCCCCCTCAGTCCCTCAGGCTTACTCACTACTTAGCTCTGCCCTCCCTCTCTTCTACCAGCCTGGTTGTGCCATTGCTCATTCCTCTTAAACCAGATCCAGATTTAAATTGTTATTTGTTTTAGGATTTATTGCTGAAACATCATTAAATTATGTCTGATTGGATCTGTTTTAAAGGGCTAAGCCAAAATTGTTCAAATTGACTGGATCAGGCGATTTTTACTGGTAACGGCTGTGCATGTAGGTGCAGCCTGTAGGCTAGCTCCTTCAAACTCCGCTACATATTTGTTTTTATCTGTGGGAAAGGAAGCCAGGGTTTGGATTAAAGAGCAGCGGACCTTGAGACAATCAACCCAGCCAGATCAACCAGATCAGACACCATGGCAGGTGTTGTGTAATCGCCCCGGGAGGAGAGAAAGAGCTGGGATAGGAGCCAAGCTGGCCCAGTTTGGACTTAAGGCTGCTCCTGGCTACTATCCAGTCTTGATGAAATGGGACTCAGGCTGGCCAAGCAACAGGAAATCTGAGATTGTTGTGCCCACATCTTTGCAGAGACCTGCTCCACCAACATTCCTGATCAAGCACTCAACTGGCGGACCATGTTCCAAGCTGAAGGAGTGCAAGACTCCAGCGGGATGAAGGGAGTGTTACACACATCGATGGTGCTTGGTGCTCCAGCGCAATCAAAGTGATGGACACTGTTTCCAGATGTCAAACATTTTATCTTGTTGCTGTTGTCTTGCATTTCCCCAGACCTAAATTCAAAAAATGCACTGAATTATTTCCTGGGTGTATATGTGCATGTATTAATGTAAATAAGTGTAGGATATATATATTGTATGTGTATAGCATGAAGGGACTACAAACTTAATTTTGTTGTACAATCTTATGTTGTATGATAAATTACCTTGTAACATGTACCTTGTATGTGTACTCCGCAATAACTGACAGAAGTGCATCAGCCTAATGCGAGCAGTTAATTTCCTATAGTCAGTTTCCATTCCACAGAAAATAAAATTCAATAGGATTTGTTCTAAACTTTTTATTCGCTTCAATCCAATCTTATTCAACACCTCGCAGCAGTAAGAGCTTGCAGCATTGAGCTGCAGTGGTCAAAGAGCAGGATTTTGTTATTTTTGACTCAACGGTCAGCGTTTTGCTTGTGGTGCATTGGAGGTTAAATCAATGAGATTCTACTATGTATGCTGAGCTGTGGTTGTGAAATAATGAGCTTGTTTGTAATGTGTGTGTGTGTGTGGGACGTTTGAAAGTGCATGTACTCACTTTCTGTTTTCATATATTCACAATTTAAAGTGTGTGTGTGTGTGTGTGTGTGTGTGTGTGTGTGTGTGTGTGTGTGTGTGTGTGTGTGTGTGTGTGTGTGTTTGTGTAGGAGGGGTGGTGCTAGAGGGCCAGTAAAGGGGGCAGAGAACTATTTCTCTGAAAGTACACTGTAATTCTTTCTGTACACTGTAAGTCTTTTCTTCAAGCTCGGACAGGATGAGAACAGCGCTGTTCATTGTTTATCTCTTTCCTGTGCTGACAGTGATAGCACAGGCAACACCGGGTAAGAAAACATTTCACTTGACCTCATATTAGGGCAGGACATTCTGATGCACCAGCCACTGTGATTGACAGATGTGTAGGTTCATTGAACAATTTTCTAATATCTTAGCAGCCCAAGGAATGTTAAGAACAATCTAACAAAAATAAATTCTGTAAGACAAAGCATGACCATATTGACATTTGGGTAAAAGAACCCCTGTTCACATTGTCAACTTTTCAGGAGCTACCAATAACAGCCTTGTTGTAGCTTGACCACTGTATGGGAGTTTTTTTAAAGGCATTTTGAAAGGGTTTCATAAAACAATAACTGGATTAAGGACTTTTCCAATCCCACCAAGTAATCCCTGGATTGACATTACAGTCTTGTTTTTGTTTGTTTGTTGTTGTTGTTTTTACAATTGCTTACACCCATGTTTCAATGCTAAGTTGACTTTTTTTTTCAATCCAGTGGTGGAAGAAGTATTCAGGTCCTTTAGTTTAGTTAATGTGGCAATACCACACTCTAAAAATACTCAGTTACAAGTAAAAGTCCTGCAAAGATTTTGCTCAAGTATAAGTACAGAAATATTAGTAGAAATAATGTACTTACAGTATCAAGACTAAAAGTACTTGTTATGCAGGAAAATGGCCCCTGTTAGTGTTATATCTTATCATATGTTATGTTATAGGACTACTGATGCATTCATGTGTAAGTATTTTACTGTTGTCGTTTGTCGAGGTGGAGCTAGTTTTATAAATTATAACAAACGTTTTATATGATGAACAAATGTTTTGAATTTAATATTGAAAAAAATGAAATTAAAATAACTAATAACACTAGCTGTTAAGCTAGCTAAGCAATACATGTAGTAAAAAGTAAAAAGATCAATATTTGCCACTGAAATATTGTGAAGTAAAAGTATAAAGTAGCATAAAATGGAAGTACTCAAGTTGAGGTACCAAAAATGTGTACTTAAGTGCAGTTCTTAAGTAATTGTATTTAGTTACTGTCCACCACTGTTTACTACTGCTAATACTTTGTCACTTTTAACACAATTACCTAAAATCACTAACAACAGGGAGCATAACAATATGTACTGCGTCACCATTATCTTAGACGTACAGTATCTTTTCAGTTTTCTTGCATAAACCAACATTCCACAACAAAACAAGAATGACATGTATGGAATGTGCTACCTCACAGTATATGTCACTGTCAGAAATGCTTCAACTTGCTTTGCAATATTTTTGACAGTTTTTGCATGGAATATTTCCAAAATGTAACTAAGTAAACACATTTTTTTAATGTACAATATACATACAGTATATGTAGAGGATAGCTGCCAATTTATACACTAGACATACAGCAATGCTAGCCAAATGGAAATGGACTGCATTTATATAGCACCTTTATCCGAAGCACTTAGAATTTTCTATTGACTTCTATTGTCTTCTGTATTTGGACACAAGTTGTTATCCATATGACACCACTTCATGACACACATAGACTGCTGCTGAACTGACTGTTTGAAGAGTTTTGTGAAGTGAAGTCAATATTGAAAAATTAGTTTAACTAATTTAATCAAACTGCAACTTTGGAAGGTCACTGGCAATTAAACTTCATAAACAGACAGCAAAATGTGTTTTTAGTATGTATACTGACTGTTTTAAGTATATTTTATTTTGTCACATTTTTTTGTGTGAACACACTCAAAACAGCTTTAGAATTTATAATGATATCACATAAAGCACACCTCTGGTTGGTAATGGAAGTCCACATGGGAAATGCAGTTCACAACAAGTGTTGTTTCCAAGGTCACAATGCATGGGAAACGCCACTAACACACCATATCACAATAATGGAGTTACATATTAGAAGAAAATAAAAAGGAATTAAATATTGCACACACCCATAACATAATGCTCATATCAAAATCACACATCCCGTCAAGGCTCTCAGGCAGCCATTGGCTTTTCCATTCATTTTAGCACACTAACTGTACAAAAACCAACTTGCAGAGACTTGAAACTTGACTGAGTTAGGTAACCAGTCTGCGTCAACATGTCTGAATCCACTTTTCATTTCTAAAAGTTATTGTCAAATAGTAATACAGTGCAGACTTTTCAAATCAGTCTACACTTACATTATTACCACATTATTATACAACAATAGCATAACTTTGACATTAATCAAAGCAGACATGATGTTCACTGTGATGGATTACCTAATTCAAGTAAGTCTCTGCAAGATAACTTTGACATTCAACACATTAAAAAAATAATGGTAATCAAGGTATAGCATGCCTTGGAAAATGGCTGGCAGAAATGTGAAATATACATTAATTGTAACCTTGCAAAAACACCGGTATGGTCTTTTAAGATACAAAACATACACTTGTATCTTGAGCAGGGAGCATCGACCTTGTGGTCTCGCTGAAAAATGGCCAAATCAGAGGGGAATACGTAACGGTGAAAGGCACAGAGAGGAGGGTGAAGCAATATCTGGGAATCCCCTTTGCCCGGCCCCCTGTGGGGCCCCTCCGCTTGGCTGCTCCCCAGGATATAGAGCCGTGGGAGGGGGAGAGAGACGGCACACACCAGCCCCCCATGTAAGACTGGGTGACCACTGAATCACCAAAGGGCACAGAACATGACAAAATTAAAGTAACAGTTTTTCTCTCTGGATTGACATACTTCTTCCTCTTCTCTCTCTTTCTGTCTCAGGTGTATCCAGGATCCAGAAATAGTTGTGAATGTTTCTAGGACCATGTCAATGCAATACACCCCAACAGAGCTTTCAGAGGACTGTCTGTATCTGAACGTATACACTCCAGCTGAGGCAACAAAAGGGGAGAAACTGCCGGTGGGTTAGACACAGCGTGTACATACAGTCTCCTTACAGTGTAAATGCAATCCAATAGAACAGCCCTGAATTAAACCCTAACTTTGTGAAGGGGGGGACTAATGTATGATGTTGTTGTACTGGACTGAATTCTAATGTAAGGTGTTTATGTTATTTTGTTCACACCCTGTCTCTATGCTGAAGTATAGAGCTGTTCATTGTGTGATGCCAAATGTCAAATGGGTTGGCTGCTCATTAACTTTGTTCAAACAGTGTCTTCGTGGCAACACAGAGTTGGTAGATGGTATTGATTAGGTTATTTCAGCTTGTTAGCTTGTTAGCTTGCTTTGTGGATGTAAAGATGTGATGTCTGTTCATTAGTCAAATTAACATATCGACTGTCTGCTTATCTTCTATGACTGATGATTCTGCTTACTACTTTACATGATTTTATTGTGCTACATTAGCATTAGTGACAGTTGCGTCCAGTTACCTAACGCTATAGTTCCCTTAAACAATGTTATAATGTTATAACAAAAATACGTGTCGCGTCAGGTGTGGCATCATCTTCACTCAACCCTGCACTGATACGCCACACGTGCTACATTACATGTAACTGAAATGTTCTACTTTCTCAGTGTGAGGTGTAGTGTCAGATTCACCACCACTGACCACTGTAGCTTCACTCAACACCACACCTGCTCTTTCACATGACTAAGTACATTTTGTTACGTGAGGCGTAGGTGTGGCGCAGGCGATCATGTTAACGTCACACCTAAATGAAACACACATCGCCTACGCCACGTGCATGACGCATGTAACCACTGAATGGAAATTGTAGGTGTAGTGTCAGATTGGTCAGATGGCAGAGATGAATATTGTTAAGTTCCACCCCTCATAACTTTCTGTGTGGAGACTAGGTCAGCTGTGAACAGCAGGCTCCTGTGTTGTGTTGTGTGTCAGGTGATGGTGTGGATCCATGGAGGAGGTCTATCAATGGGTGCAGCATCTCAGTATGATGGCGCTCCACTGGCTGCTTATGAAAACATAGTGATGGTTATTATCCAGTATCGCCTTGGCATTCTGGGATTCCTGAGGTAAGGAACTGTGTTGCTCATCACATTTCTGTCACAGGTTTCAAATAAAGAAATAAACTGAAAACATCCACAGCATCTCAGAGAATGTTTTTCCAGACATGTCTTGATGTTTCCTGTTCCAAAGTACTGGAGACGAACATGCTCAGGGCAACTGGGGTTTCTTGGATCAGCTGGCGGCCCTGAGATGGGTGCAGGAAAATATTGAGGCCTTTGGTGGCAATCCACAAACCGTCACAGTCGCTGGAGAATCTGCAGGAGGCATCAGTGCATCCATACTGGTAGAGAAAACTAATCACTGGAAGAAAGAAAACATGTTAAGCACCAAACCGAACCAGCATGTGTTGATAGTGAAATGACAGGAACATGATTTCAAACACACATTCACACATGTTTAACACGTTTTACTGACCCAAATGTGAGAACCTCAGTGCTAATGATGTTTGGAATTTATGTTTGAGTGCATCTTGAATTTATTATTTATCATGTCCATTTGTCAATTGATTGCATATGTTTCTTTCCTTATGAACAGACTCTGTCTCCTCAAGCAAAAGGACTGTTTCAAAGGGCAATTTTTCAAAGTGGAGTAGCAACGCTTGGGACCTACACTACAAGCCATCCTTTGGGTCATGCCAAGGTACTGTAGTATGTAAACTGAGTAGATTAGCATGAATTCTTAAAAATATCTATCAAACACATGCTTATTGTTTTGAACATGTATTTGTTCAGCTGCATTAATTTATTTATTTGGCCACTTGAGGAATTAAGACAAAAACACCACAATGACATATTATCACCTCATAAAGTTGTTATGGCGAAGATTAAGTTCTTTATATGTCATATGCCCAACAATTATAGTGAAGCAGTCATTGCCAGTGCAATTCTTGTTCTCGTGCTCCCTCCAACACTGCAAAAGTAAAATAAGAAAAAGAGAATCAAAGACTAGATCTAAGATCCGAGTGTGTGTATATATATATATATGTATATATACATATTTAATATGTTAGTAAACAGTTGTCTGTTTACACATCCAGCAGACAAACATTAGAATCCCATTGGAGTCGTGTTTGTGTCCACCTGATGAATTGAAGTCCAATGTTCACTCTCCTTTTAGCTCTGTTTTGGTTGCCACCAACTCCAGAGAAAAATATCTGGCTCTTTCGCTGCTAAATGCTCCACTGTGTTCACCGGCTAGTTGCTTACTTGCTGGAAAAGAGGTTGATGAGAGTGGAGTTCCATGCCAGAAAACCAAAATAATAGCCCAAAACAGACTGAAAAGCTCCATAGAGCTGAAAGGAACTGCAGAGTTGGGTGATAATTCTCTGTGGAGAATGAGTGACCCCATTTACATTACACATAGCCATTTGATCTACTGTTAATATAAATTTTCATTAGCGCAGCTTCAAAGTAATCTGTAGCCCCTTTCACATACGCACAGGAGCCAGAGCAGATTCGCTTTGGCACTTTCCCAGCTCAGGAGCTAGAAGGATTTTTGTTAGTTTTCCACCAACTTTGCAGAGTAAAACACACAAAAAGTTATGCCATTGTTTCACATCATGGTTTCACTTGGAGTGAATAAGCCAATTACAAAGGCATAAGGTACAGCATGTAAATCCAATCAAAAAAACATCATTTGGTCTCAGGAGCCAGACAGCAAGTGCCATGCACTGCCTGTCATGTGTGAACAGACTTTAATATAGATTTCTCCATATAGGAAATGTGTTTCACTGATGAAAACACACTACCTTACTTGATTAATTGAAACAGAAATGTTCTGGTTTCTATGTGTAAAAAGGGTTATGAATTATCAACCTGTACTGGAAAGAACAATATCAACAGGTTTAGCTTACTGCAGCCTGAAACTTAATACTCATTTAACATTTTTCCAGTAGATAGGAGTAAGCAAGCTAATTAGAGCATAGATCCAGCAGAAACACTAGCAAGGCAAATACGCTAAATACTGTAATAAGAATACATTACATTTATTTAGCTGACGCCTTTATCCAAAGCGACTTACAATAAATGCATTTCAACCATGTGGATACAATCCAAAAATGTTAAGAATCATGCAAGTACATCAACTTCATCAAATATGCTGAACCGCTTGAAGTGCTACATTTAGAAACAAACAGAATGCTGCTTTGACATTTGACTTTTTGGTTTGAGTTCTTTTTGGTTTCTTGCTTGTAGCACTGTTCCTATCACTGAACACAACTATCAAACCCCCGTAGATACGGGATATTGTGGCTCTTTTGTGCAGTGGACAAAAACACAAGTGCATTTTTATAGCAACTTTCATGTCTACCAGAGTAAAATATGTAAGGATTAGTTATGTATCAGGATACATTTACTTTGGTATTTGTGATTTTCATTAATCTCTTCCTTACACCTAGATTGTTGCCAACCTTACTGGATGTGACCGCAGCAGCACGGAGGAACTGGTGCAGTGTATGAGGGGAAAAAGCAAAGATGAGCTAGTTGATGCGACTAAAAAGGTAAACGGTCTTGTGAGGATATACAAGCAGATGTTATACTCTAGATGTACTGTATTTACTCTTAAAGGTAGGGTATGCGATTCCGGGGGAAGATCCAGTACCATGACAAATACCATGATTTAGAGCGAACAACGACACAGCAAGTAATGGAACTAACGTTAGTTAGGTTGTGGGTTAACAAACTGTCCCCACATCAAATCTAACCACAATTAGGAGGTGAAAACTTTCTAATTTTACAAAGTTTCTGTATGTGTTTCCAGATGGAAGAACACTGGATTAACCTAGACCAAAAAAATAAAACGTGGATTACTGTAACCCAGACAACAAATCTACAGTTATTCAACCTAATTATGTAAAGAAACCTGCTGTCAATTTGATTTGGTTCTGCCGTTCATACTTGCATATCAGAATTACAGAGGGTGAACAAACTAATAGAAACCTCACCCAAAGGGGAATTTAAATTTTGTCCAGGTTCAGCGTAAAGATCCTGATCAGAATTTCAAGTGTCAGGCCTAACTGTAGCCACAAGATGGCAGCCTGTGAACACCCTTGGCTGGTAAAAACCCATTGAAAGTTTGGGTTCCCGTCATTCACTCGGCCAAAGTTGCACTGACATTCAGTAACAGTAAGTTCTGTCTTGTGTTTAGATGAAAATGTACCTGGGAGCAGTGGTGGATGGTGTGTTTCTGACTGATACAGCAGAGGAACTTCTCAAGAGGAAAGAAGTGCTGAAGGTTCCAGTGATGATGGGAATAACCAACCATGAGTTTGGATGGATCCTGCCTCAGGTCACACACTTCTCAATGCTTTCAGTCCAAATATTCAGACGTAATATACTTTACCCAGCCTCTGTAACATTTCCATTATTTATCTATGTCAGTGTCACTTCAGATCACTCTTTTCTGAAAGTTACTGACGTGGTTTTCTTCATGTTTAAGGATTTGCACTTCATCTTTAACTCATTTTGAAACCTTTTTTTCTGTTGATCGCAGAGCTTTGCCCCTCCTGGCTGGGAGAACGGTATGAACAGAGCGTCTGTGCTGGCAGTGGTGAACATGTTCAACCCTACAGGGGTGAGCTCCATGATAGCTATTGCTTCTTGTTGATGATAATGATGATATTGATTGATTGTTTGTTTGATTGATTCTAATTGAAGTCAGAAAGTGTTTTTAATATGTATTTTATATGACAATTAAAAATTTTATTTGATTGTTTAATTTTACAGTTTATTTTACTTTATTTAATTCAAAGTTTTATTATTATTACTATGATCTATCGTTTGACTATTTTTTGCCCCCCCCCAAAAAATATTTACTAAACCTATTCATTCCGAACCTGATGGTCAATAACAACAATTGAATGCAATTTTAAATATTTAATTCATCCCTCATGGGGTCATTTGAGGCAAGCGAGTTTGCGAACACAAATACACATAAACAAGTTATTCACACACACATAAAAACAGTCCAAAAATAGATTAATGGCAGTGGCCAATCCATTGCTGAATATCAGTGTCCAATACTGCAAAGAAACATTACTTTTACTACTTATACTTTGGCTGATCTTATGGAATAAAACCTTCAATTTGTTTTTCCTGCAAGCATTTTAAAACACATTACTGATGGCATTAGCTTAAAGAATAAAAGTACTCTTTTTGGAATATTAATTTGTGTCTGAAAGTTCAATTACCTAGTCAAAAATTATTCTCCGTCTCCCTCATTGAAAAATCCAGAATCTATGACTATGCAATTATTGTTTATTTCCAAAATTTAATACTAAACACAAACTGTCTCCTACTTCACTGAAAGACATGCTCAGTGTATGTGCACTGAAGGTTTCAAGTTTCCACTCTGCATATTGAACCATGATTGGCTTCCGAACCAGTTGTGATGTCACATAGTCCTGCTTGTGCTTGTACATGTGTTAAAGCGAGATTTAAGGAGAGCAGAGAAATGTTCCCCCTTCAACAGATGAATGTGAAAACAGTCTTCTAGTGTCAAACTCTGCACCTGCTTCATTCTGCACAATGAAGCTCAAACATTCCAGTGAAGTAACAATAAACAAAACACACATTTTTGAGTGCTGGGAGACTTTAAAGAAGTCATAAAAGACGTGTGGGGTCAGGGATAATCACATTTATACCATACTTGTAGTTGTTGGAAGCCTGTCAATATGTTTTGGTGAAATGATCATTTCTTTTGTTTTGATACATTTCAATCTAAAAATGATCTATTAAAAGGGTATACATCGTATAAATTCTGGTGAAGGTCTTCCCGTAGACAACCACTCGTGTACAGAAAATTGTACAATAAACACTCAAATGATTTATTTTAATATTTAGGCAAAATATTAAAATCTGTTTCAATACAATTAGCATTATATTATCGTATTATCTTATTAAATTGACAGGAAAGCAGCACAATGATTTTTGACCTACAAGGTCGGCGTCAGGCAAACACATTGATCACATATTGATCATATCACATGTGAACAATATTGACACAATTTTTAATAAAATAGTAAAGGGGTCAGACCCATTTTCCAGCTGCAACACTGTTCTACAAATGATAAGAGGTCATGAAAAAGGCCAACTAGGTATTCACTAGGTAATGGAACTTTGTTTTTGGAAAAACCATATCAGACACAAATTAATATTCCTGAAAAACAGCACTACATAACAGGGAAATCTGATGGTCCGAACTTCCTCCCTGTTCCAGGCGTCCTCTGCCAATAGCCTCATCGCAGACGAATACCTGAAAGATGCTAAAACACCAGAGGAGATCAGAGACGGATTCACTGAAATCATGGGAGACCTGCTGATGACGCTGCCTGTCGTCAAGGTGGCCGGATACCACTCAGGTCAGAAGGGGCAAGGCATAAAAAGAGCTTCTTGACAGATCTGTAAATAAATGGAAACAAATGTGACTTGTTTGTGTCACATGCAGGGGACTAATTGATGAAAGGTCTGTGTAGGAGGACATTCTGTCAATCTTGGTGCAATTTGCTGGTACTGATTATAGATTACTTGATGCTCCTTTAATCTCATGTCAACCTGATATAAGGAAAGCGCCACCTCATAGAGTTCATACATCACCCAGCTGTGAACAACATTCATTACCTGCAAGGATTAGCTCATTGCTCTTGATCTTTGATCTTCATCTCAGCCAAAGCATACATACGCCTCTTGTCTTTTCTCCCCTTGGTGTATTTGGTGTTGTAGATGCGGGTGTTCCAGTTTACATGTATGAGTTTGTGTACCGTGCTGAGATACACAAACACACCAGACCCAGCTTCGTGAAAGCAGATCATGCAGATGATGTCGGCTTCATGTTTGGTGGATGTTTCTGGAATGGACATATAAAAATAATAGGTAGGTTATATGTAATATGTTACTCATTATATATATTTACATATAAGATGGGCTCTCCTACTCCCCTCTTTTCTCATTACATACATGTGGGTGCCAAGTAATATGAACTGAAAATCAGGCATGGCCGCTTCATGCCCAAGTCCTGGGACTTGATGGAATAAATGAAGGAATGAAGACCATATGGCTACAACACAAAACACTGAAGTCACTTCAGATCATGGTTAATGGGTATCAGTATTTGATTTTGTGATTAAACTCCTCCTGTCCCATCTTCAGGCAACATTTCCATGGAGGATGACAGACTTTGTAGGACCATGATGGCATACTGGGCCAGCTTTGCCCGTACTGGGTGAGTAAGCACTGAGAACAACAATATCATTAAAGCTGCACTAATCAAAATTTTTATATTAACAACTGAAAAAAAGACTAAAGGAATATGAAAGGGGTCACTTACAGGGACGAACCCACAGAGAATTATCACCTGAATGCAGTTCCCCTCAGCTCTGCGGAGCTTTTTAGCATCTTTCAGCTCATTGTTTTGGTTTTATGGCCACAACTTTACTGTTTGGTTCAGTCTCACCGCTTTAATCATTAGTATTCAAAATGAATGCTAATGTTACTCAGTGTCTGCTGGATGTGCAAACAGGCAATTGTTGGCTAACATGTTCACCATATCAACTTTATAAGGTGATGTGTCAGTTAAGTCAATTAATGCAGCTTTAAATGAAGTCTTATTAAATGATGCTGCATAATTGAAAGTTGATACTTACTAGTACAGTAACATGTTGAAAGGTCAGGCTTTGAAAACACTATACTGTGACACAGCAGAGCAAGATGGCAATATTTAGCAGAATGTGCATATATGTATAAATCCAGTATATCCAAACTGGGTTGTTGCAGCAGCAAATATTCACTGGATACAATCAAATAATTGATGAATTGATACAATTTAAGAAAAAAAACTGTAGGCCGAATCAAAAGTGTTAAATGCAGTATATGCTTTACATTATGTGTACCACGTGTGAAGTTTCAAGCATGCAGAGACAAAGAAATTAACATATTTATATGAACATATGGAGTAAAGAAATTAGCATTTTCAATTTATGTAACAAATAAAAGTAGATAAGGTGCAAAATGAGCATTCTATTCATAATACCAGGCTATAAGGCAGTTGCTTTAGACAAAAAAATGTATAAAGGTGTACAGACATTCATTCTAAAGGCTGACCATACGAAATCAGTAGAAAACATACAGTATATGTAGTATAGTATATGACCCTAATGTCTGTAGCTGGCATGTTTGAATATCTCCTCAGCTCTCCCAACGGTCCTAGTCTGGTCAGCTGGCCTCAGTATGACAGGCAGAAGCAGGAGTACATGGAGCTGGGCCTGACGCAGACGGTGAGACAGAAACTGAAGAAGGACAGGGTCCAGTTTGCTACCGTCACCCTCCCTCAGAAGCTGGAACAGTTAGCAGCAGCAGTCAAACCTGGAAACTGATCTCTGCAAGCTGTCATATTGTTTGTGTAGTTTGAGAGTATAAAGCCTTCTCACCAAAACTAACTGGTATAATGTTAATTACTGCCTAGACCCCATTATTAAAATTGATTTACTGGGCTTCTTTTCCAAGTCTTTGAATTCAATGTGTCTTTTTTTGACAAGTATTTGTGATGGTACCCTGATCATGTGAGTGAGAGTGACATTCCCATAAATTTGGAAATTAAAATGATTTACCATAAATAAATATAAATTTAATGCATCATGTAAAATATTCAAAAGATGTGCAAACTGGCTGGTTAAAATTCACCAGAAATATAGGCTAGTAGGCTAATACATCATGTGCCAAGGAATACCGTTATATCTGGGCTTGCCCCACATCCAGTTAATGTAGACGAGAGCCAAGCACATTTTCGACCAGAGCACTTTAAAAAATAAAACATTTATTCTGCAACAAAGCAACGTTGAGTAATGTACACTGAGACTATAATATGTGATTTCCTTTTCAAAATAGGCCATTTGACGAGAACACCAACAAGCCTCATCTAATCTCCGGTCGTTTTGTTGTTTTGCTGAGTGAAATATTCCAGCCTTTTAAGATTAAATAATTGTATGACACATATTCAAGGAATCCATCAGGTTATGTGAGTGGAGGGAATTAATTAAAAAAACCTAGTTAACCCTTCCTCAAAATAGAATTTTCCTTAAACTGTTGTTACTCGAGGTCCAGATTTAGCCATCATTATGTTATTGTTGTATAGGAAATATCCGGTAATGTTAGTAATCTCTATAAACAGATATCTGCATAAATCGTCGTCGATGGGATACTCTGCTGACCTTACTCAGCACCACGGCTGTTCGGTCGCGCTCATTGGCTGTGCTGCTTCTTGACGTCACAGCCGCGAAGCCGCACGTTCTTCTCTGTCTGCGCTTGCGCCGTTCTGGTGTCAAGACCACAGACTCGAGCAAAATCTACGACTCACGAGCAGCAGTGAGGAGCCTCCCTCTTCCCCTGTCAGCACGGGACATTTCATGTACGTACAGCCGTTACTTATGTTGTCGTTTCATGAAATATCAATGAACACATTCATTGACTCCATTACGACTTGTAAACGGCATTGTATTTCAGTTTATGTGAAAGGTTCTGGGGTCAAAGCGGAGGGCTAATTGTCCTTCTCTCGTGATGTTTTGGCCTTAATCGTTCAGTTCGAGTTGTTTTGATGTGTATTTGGCTGCACTTGCAGATCCACCTCCATGACTGACGTGTGGTATCCCGGTTTGCCTGAAAATGCCAGCGATTAACGTTACAGGAAACGTCAGCCTTTTGCTGTGTTTATTCAGTGCTGCTTCCTATCTCAGCTGTTAAGTGCGCCCCGTCCAGCAACTGGAAGTCATTTGTCAGCATTTGTGTTAAATGATAAGCTATGTTCTGCCCTATGGGAGTCCAAGCACCTGTTTCTTTCATATGTTTTTAACTCTTCATATCTTAATTCATTCAAGACAGATTCTGGTTGTCCACTATGGAGACATCGTAAACCAAACTTCATTCAGTAAGGTTGCAATATAAGGTGACCTTTCTTATTGACAAAGAAATAGGCTATACCAAGTGAAATATGACACAAAGCGTTTTGTTCATTGTACCGGGACACATTTATATTCGGCAAATGTATCAGCCACCAAGCGCATTGTTTTTGTCGGAAATTTCAACTTTTCTAATTCGTCCACATGTAAGTTCAACAAGCTTCTTAAGTTGTGTCGAAGGATATTAATATTTTACAACAGAAGTGCGTCTTTATAGTACTGCTACGTATGTCACATTGGAGAATACCTCCTCTTGATTTGCAACGACAGTCAAGTCATGGTTTATCAGCTAAGCACGCTTGCTGATAAGCAGTGCATTATAAAATTACCAGATTTTTGAATGGAGTCTGGCGTGGCGTTCTCTCCATACGTGGTAGAGTAGCAGGTACACAAGCAGATGGCAGATAATACATAGCCCTAAATAAAGCAGTACATAATAACTACATAATATCTATAGACAGCGAACACTGCACACACAGGAGATAGATCTGTATTAAAACAAACAAACATGTAGCCTAAAGCCATTTTACCGAGTCATGATTTCTACATTAATCACAAATCTGCTATACTACACGTTTAAATCTGCATTCACACTAGGCCTACTTATCTCGTTTCATTACATTAGCCTAAAGATCTTTAATAGCCATGCGACAGTTAAGGAAAGGCCAGCCTGACAAAATATTACTGGGGCTCCAATTCCTTGGGTTGATAGATAGAGTCTGTGCTTGGTGTTATCTGGAAGTGCACATGGAGGAGAACTTCCTCCCTGGTTTTATAGCATCCATCGCTCATTTCACCCTGGCTCTGTAGTGTTTGTTTAGATGCTTTGTTGTGCATGTTTGTGGCTATCAATGACAGTGATCTTATCTTTTTTGTGTCCCCTTTCTGGGCCACCGTCTTCCACTCAGGTCTTGAAAGATGGAGAAAAGACTTTAAATATTTCTTACCTTCTGTATGAGCAATTGCACGGGCAGGCATTTTGTCTAAACTCGTGTTCTGCTATGTCACGTATTAGATTGTGATGGAAAATCAACAATAGAGGGACACTGGGTTAAAATGAAACGAGATTTGCCACGCTAGGTCAGGAGGTGGTAATGACATCCGTATTTAATAGAGTGTTCCTCTTTGACCTCTCTTCGACCTGTCTGTGCTGTTATTGAGTGTCTTCAGTGGGAAGATTAATAATTAAATCAAACCCTGGTAGTGTCAGTTTTGCAGTCTTAATATAAGAAACACATTTTTATAGTTTCATGGTAGATGTAGTGGATAAGGTGCACCATACTTCATGGGTACATTGCTTTCATGTTTACTGACATGACAATGGGGTACAGTGCTACTGTTTTTGTGTCTCCAGAAATCCAGCTTGTCCTCTGAAAACAGATTTGTTGGGACGGTGTGTATATGTACAGTGTTGTTGTGTTTGGAGCGTTGCCTGTGGTGAACAGATTACATCTGTAAACGCCGTCCCCTCAGCTGTTACACTAACCGACCTCAGCTGAGATTCTACACCTAAGTTATCTGCCATTAGCCACTTCTGCTTGTCACACCCCTATTGTACCATGTGATGTGAGGTTGTGCAGTTCAGCTATCACACTCTGGCACTGTGATACTGCTGTGTACCCAAACTGACCTTTAAATGTACAATTATGAAGCTATTTTGTTCCATAAAACAAAATAACCATATTATATGTGACAGTAAATCAATGATTATTTGGCTAGCTGGTGGGATTTCTGGCTTTCAAGCTGTATTGTAAAACTTTATTATTGCTGTCAGTCATACAAAGCTATGCCAGAGAGCAGTAGTTCCTACTTGTTGCTGATAGAAGCTGATAAAAGATATTACAGCCCCTGTTAACGCCTGTAATCAGGTGACACACGCAAACACTTCTTTCTGATGAAGTCCAGTCATGTCCATCCAAGACGTGACATTCCTGCACCCAGAACACTTCTCTCTCTGCTGCCTGTAAAAGTCTGATCCACCTCAGCTGGAGGGCTGCTATCCCACTATCAGTTTGGAGACTGAAAGGACTCGTTCTTGATTTAGGGCAGTGGTGGAACTTTCCAGTCAGCTTTGGCCGTCATTCCTGTCGGCAACAATAATATTATACCCAACTTAACAAGTTCAGTGCAGAGCTCTGGTAACATGGTGACATCACCAAAAAGAAGTTCAGCGGGGCAAGAAACATGTGCAGTCATATGATCAGACAAATTGTAAACAAACCCCCAGGTGAGACACACTTAAAGAGAGTCTGTCTTGTGTAAACATCTGTAAACAACTACTGGTTCAACTTTGACCTACTGTACTTACTGTAGTTGTGTGTACACACAGTTTTCCTGTACATGAAGGATTACCTTCATTGATTATTACCAATATTTCCATTTTACCTCCAAATGCTCGACTGTTCATGTTTCTTGCCTCATTGGACATTGTTGTAGCGATGTCCCTGTGTTCCCAGATCTTAACATTAGGCCTATTTCACAGCAGACATGTTGACTTGTCATAGTAGAAAAAGCACAGGTGCAAGTAACAATGGCTCCGTTCGTTTAAAGTGAGCCTGTAAGCCATGACAGTGTGACAGTGAGCCAGCAGGATACCAGGACTCTTAACTAAAGCAGCTAAATGGAATTCAGCCATCTTTCATTTTATTCTGGTTTTACTGTGATATGTGGAGATGTCTTCTGTGAAAAACAAAATTACTTTGATGGGTACAATGATACAGTATCATAGCAACAGAAACAATGGTCAAAACTACAAAAATAAGACAAAAATTGTAATAAACTAGAATTATCCTTTTTAATAACACATTGTAGATAAACAATGTAGTGGTACTAGTACTTAAGTATTTA
Source organism: Siniperca chuatsi (assembly GCF_020085105.1). Lineage (NCBI taxonomy): Eukaryota > Metazoa > Chordata > Actinopteri > Centrarchiformes > Sinipercidae > Siniperca > Siniperca chuatsi. Next base: position 26,733,744 of record NC_058045.1, on the reverse strand, counting down.
CATTTTATGCTACTTTATACTTCTACTCCACTACATTTCAGAGTGAAATATTGTACTTTATACTCCCCTAAAATTAGTTATTAAAACAGCCATAGTTGTTAGTTACTTTGCAGATTGATATGGTAAGCTTGTAAAATATGATGCATTGATATCGAAAACAACGACCACAAAATATATACATGATAGTTCAAATAAGCTCCACCTCGACCAATTACAACATTAAAATGCTGCTTACATGTTGAATAAAAATCCATTAATATACTTTTCTTAATGATATAACACTGCGTAATGACTAATTTTACTTTTGATATTTGTAGTACGTTGCTGTACCTTTTTTATTTAATTAAAAAACTAAAGAACAAAAGAAAAAAATGTGCAGGGCAGGACTTTAACTGTAACTGAGTACTTTTCAGTGTTGTGTTGGTATTTTTATATTTTTATCGTTCATCAAAAATGCGTCTACAAAACAAGACAACGGTCGTTTTCGGCATTTTTTGACAGCGGATCAGTTTGACAAATTGCAGGGAGTAATGGAAGAGTCAGGAGCAGCCACAGTGAGCTGTTAGATGGAGAGCTGCAGGTGACAGGCTGCACACCTCCAACTTCTCGGTCAGGTAACTGACTCCTTTCACTGTGCCCTGCTGTTCGCAGACTCATGCCGTGTGCAGCATAACATCAGATCACGGTTGCTCACAGAATGATGGAAAAAGGCCAGTTATTGTCTGACTTTTTTTTTATTAAAATGACAATAGTTTGTTTTGCTGCCCCCAGAATTCTGTGACCTGTAGTATTAAACCGCACTTGATGTTAGGCCTACCACCAGTAACCACAGGTGTCGCCAGATCAACCAGGACTGAAATCTTACGGATTGCCACTTTAAGGGGTTAAACAGCCTTGTTTCCAGCTCTTTGAACATATTCATCCAAAGTATCAAAAGTGGCGAGACAAAGAATGTACTCACTTCTTTTGTTTTGGTGACTAAGACGTCCCAGTAGACACAATAATAAGATACTGAACAACTTACCCTCTCAGATTACACAAGGAAGCCAAAGGATTGTGGGTCAGGGAAGTCCCCAGTTGGGTATTGGTTCCTACCTCCATCAGGCTGTGCTTAGTTCAGGAATGCTTGAGAGAGCACTTTGGGTTTAGGACTAGTGGCTTGAGAAGGGGACTTTGAAAGCATTTTGCCTACATGCTGAATTTCTATTCTATAATACTGTATTTGACATGGAAGAAAAGCTGATTAATTTCTTTGCATCTGCCGCATATTGCTCATAAAGTTGGTGTGACAGAGATGAACTGTGAAACACCACAAGTGTTGAGGGTAACAGCGTGTTGCTCATATCTTGCTCAACTGATGTTTTTGCGGACACGTGTGCTGAATAATATTTCCTGTGGGTGGGAGAGGCTTTGGGACACGTTGCATAATGGCACTGGCTTCCATGTGTGAATCATGCAAAGTGCAGCATACACTGAAGGTGAGAAAAGAGTGCAGGACGGTGATGCTGTTGTGTCGCACAGTGCTGCAATCTTCTATAATGATAGAAGCACCTTGCTCTGCGCACATTACCTTTAAAGGATAGTAGACAGGACACATTAATCAGGCCAAATGGCATCACTGGTCGGCAGGTGATTGTACCGCTGCCAACCGTCCTCAGCAGGGAATCATGACTGACTGAGGGGCTCTGCTGCTTGCTCAGGCCTCCAGATAAAAGCTGTGAGGGAAAGACGTGACGGGCGACGTTTCACACTTCGCCACTAAGACTGATGAACTGTGGGCCATATGCTCAGTTTTCCTGGTGAGATCTCACTTTGCCTGTTAAACATTAAAAAAAACTTGGGTATTCTTTATTTATTCAGGAACTCTCACTGATTTCTGTTACAAGAGAGACCTGAGAACAAACTACATATACACACCATCCCAACAAAACAGTTCAGTCACACAAAGCAGTCATTACACACACACAAACACACAAGTTAAAACATAACAGTAAGCAGAACTTTCCTAAATCCTTAGGTTTTTTTGCAGTTCATTCTAGTAGTAAGGTACATAGTACCAGAAACTTCCCCAGTTCAGTGTTAGTATGAGGAAATGTTAATGGTAACCTATTTAGTTTCCTGGTTGTTCACATTGACCTCAACTAAGGATGTTAAATATCTCAGCAACTTAGATAGCAAGCCCTATAAATGAAGACACAGATATGCTGATGCCTTCTAGATGTGAGTGATGACCAGCCGACTTTAACTCAGTGTGACAGCTGTCCTGAGTAATGAATTGAATGGCACTGTGGTTAATGGCTTCCAGTGGTTGAAGGGTAGTGGCAGCAGCATTAGCCTACAGAATATCTACATAATCCATCTTCAATTGTATAATGTTTTTTACCCCTGTTATTGAAGGAGAAACAAGCTTTGTTCAGGTATAACAAAATCTAATTTGATTATTTAGTTTTTGAGCGAGATGTTCAACATGAGTTGAAGAGTGTGGATCGGAGTCGAAACACCTGTGCTCTCGTGAAATGCATACACTGTCTGTTTGGAGTTTAGGGCAAGCTTTAAAGCCCCTGAAAACCTAGCTTCAAGTCTTTAGCATTTCTCTATAAAATTAAAATTCAGGACTAAATAAGCAACAATCAAAGTTAAAAAACATCTTAAGTTATTATTTATCAAGAGTTTAACACTCATATTCTCAGATTCAGATTCAAATAAATCCTGATTGGTGCACAGAAGTATGTGACATCACCCTTTTGCAACTGAGCCCCACCTACTTCAAACCAGACAAGGAGCACAGACAAAAATACAAATACTAACTAACTTTGGTTAGTTAGTCTAAAATAGTGTTTGTGTCGGACCCCCTTGCTCAAAGTAAGAAGCTAATTAAGAAAATATATATATTCAGGAGGTCATCAAAAGCAGAAAAAGCAGCGCAGAGAAGGCCTGGTTTGTGGTAGAACCAATGGCGTACAAGGTGATATTTGAGCATAAAAATGAATATTGCAATGTTGAGTTGGAAAATATATATTTATGTTTAGAGTAAATAACTGGGGCCTAATATTGATCCATGTGGGACACCTTTATCAACCATCTGGGGACTTGATTTGAAGCCATCTGCAACAACAATCTGAACTCTACCAGAAAGTACAGGATTCCTATCTGTAGGCAGAGTCATCAAAACCAATGAAAACCAACCAAATTCATTAGTTAACAAAATATTAGTATCAAAAGCTTTGGACAGATCTACGAAGAGTGCAGCACAATGTTGCTCTTTTTATATATATATATATATATGTATGCTGATGAGGCAATGAGATCATCATCATCTTTTTTGCTGATATTTTTTACATGTTACATATACGTGTTTGTGAGCTTATGTGCATATGTGTGTGTTTTCTTTGCCCTCATGCTGTGTATGTGTGCATCCGAATGTGTCACCCTGGGTCTTACTCACTAAATACCGCATTATACAACCACCTCATGTTCAGAGCTTCAGCCCAAACACACAGTAGGCCCAAGGGCTCCTCGCCTGGCTTGTGTGTATGTGTGTGTGATTGTGTTTAGGCTAACAATGTTATAGCAGTGTATGCTCAGTCAGAAGACCAAGCGGTGCCCTGTGATAGAGGAGCTACAGCAGATTAGCCCAAGGACAGAGTGCAGGATGTGTGTGTCTGAAAGACGAGCAGTTGTTGCTGTTTTCTGCCTCAGAGCGTATGAGGCCAAGGCGAAGAGTCCTGGGAAGACCTGAGTGGGAGTCAGCAGTATGATACTCTGCTATGACTTTGTCATTTATTTAAAATCAGACCAGTGTTGTCTGAGTTACACAACACTTGTACAGACTCATAAAATAAGATTTCAGTTTCTTGTCTGTGGTTTTCAATCAATTATTTCAACTTCCTGTTATTTGCATGTGAATGCTAACTTATGAATAAAAAGGAACTAGTTAGATATTTCATAAATACAAGCAAAGTGAACCATTTATAGGTTTAAAGCTGCACTGGGAATGATATTTATGTACAAATTGCCCATGTTATGAACCTAAATCACAATGTGGAACTACAACATCCTGTTCACACTAACTGAGAAGCTGCAGAGTGTCCTTATTTGATCAAGTGGAATTCTGGGATGTATTCTGTTTTCTTCAAAATGCTCTCTCCTTTTCCTTTGTGAACTGGAAAGTGATATGCAGTAGTTCTGTAGAAAAAAAGGAATGGAGCTGCTTGAGGTCTCTTTCTAGCAACCTTTGATCAAGGAAACACAAGAGTATCCTATCAGGAAGTTTTTTTTATTTCAGACCACATAACCTGCTCTTCTCAGCTAAGATTTCTTATAGCTGAATGTCTACACTGATCAGCAACTACAGGAAATCCCCTTACATGTATTTTCACACCTAACCCATTTAAATAACGAGTGCATTTGTGTGCTGAAATGGTTGTTAAAAGGGTTTATTGCCCATGTGCCTCATGTCTTTTTTGTTGACTTAGATCCTACTCTTGTTGCTTTATTAGCTGCTATTTTATGCTTTTTCAAATCCAGATACTAGAAACGAAATTTAAGTAACCATATCTGTTTTGTTTTTTTTAATCAAACTTTTGTTATTGGCTTGTACAGCGAAATCATCTATAATACCACTTTTTCACAGCAGACATTTTCAATTTTTTCATAGTAAGAAAAGTAGCCTCGGTCCAGACCTTTGAATCACTGCCCACATCTCAGATTTTAGTTCAAATAGGTCTGGTGCAGGGCAACAACTAACGATTATTTTCATTATCTCTCAATCTGCCTATTACTATTATTATAATTTTTATTATTATTTTCAATTAAATTATTAATTAAGTTCGGTCTATAAACCTCAGAAAACAGTGAAAAAAGACTTCTTAGAGGCCATGGTAATGTCATCAAATTTCTTGTTTTGTCCAGCTAACCTAAATATATTCCATTTACTATCGGGTAAGCCAAGGAAAATCAACAAATTCTAACATTTAAGAAGCTGGAACCATCAAGTATTTGGCATTGTTACTTGAAAAATTACTTAAACAATGTGTCGATTTAAGCGATTATCAAAATTGTTGCGGTTAATTAAAAAAAGAATTCTGCCTGTTGACTGATCAATGACACATTTTGCTAGTCTGGTATTGTGCTCATTGACAGCTGTTTCCCCAGTTGTAAAAACAGTTAACCAATCCGAGCTTTGTGTCATCAAACCCCAATGGTGAAAAAGGTTTGCTTTTCATAAAATAAATCAAACTCGTTTGACTTATATTTGTGAGCATGTAATTATGTTATCTATCACATTCGCTAACCTGTCGCTCATTGAATGCCTTGAACAGGTCGGCATGTCTGTCGGTGAGATGCGTTGACACCCTTGGTCTGCATTGGTTTAAAACATATTTCGCTCCGTGCGTCTGCTTTTGTCAACAAGCCGTGGACGTTCGGAGAGAGCACTTGCACTTACAGCCATGCCTCTCGTTCTGTCACCATGAAAGCTGCCATATGAGAGAAAAAAAAATGGCTGGCACGCCCACTAGCCTGCAGGGAGTGGAAGCAGAGCACTGCACTGCACGCTGCCCCGCTGTCGCACATCAACGCAACTCATAGGAAATACGCCTCTTATTAAAACACTGTCATGCTTAAAGTATCTGTACTAATAAAATGGGGTATAATACCGTTTTTAACGGCAAGGAATTGACATTTACGTTCTCCTCAGGATAACTTGTAATAACTGGTGATCTCCTCACTTTTGATCCTCAGTTCAAAATTTTTATTGGTCCAATACTTTGGTTTATGACCAAATACCTGCAAAACTAATGACATTCCCATCAGCCTCAGCTGTACTTAAATAATTAGCAGATGTTAGCACATTAACACACTAAACTAAGATGGTGAACATTGTAAACATTATACCTGCTAAACATCAGCATGTTAGCGTTGGCATTGTTAGCACGTTGGCATGCTGTTCGGAATACTGCGGTGTCTAAGAACAGCCTCACAAAGCTGCTAGCATGGCTTCAGACTATTGTTTACCTCTCACAGCCATTTGTGTCTAGTGCCTAGTGCATTTTTAATTGAACGTGAAAGATTATCACAATGCTAATTTTCTCCTTTCTTTGTTCCCAGATGCATTGGGTTTGTGAGTTCACTTGATGTCAGCACCCTCAGGGGGTGGGAGGGTCTGCAAAATCAAAACCCAATAACGACAGTGACCTCAGTTGAAACCTTCAGCTAGCACCCACATCTGTGATCACCCTCATGTTCCTGCAGAGCACCTAATAGCTCATTCTAAAAACTGTTGCAGAGCTAAAAGGAAGAGACATATTTCCAACATGGAGGGCGTAGCAGTGGACAACCTAATAGACTTTGACCTGCCCTCACAGGCCACAGCTCTTAGTATAGATGGAGGCCAACACCAAGGCCATACAGACATTTTCTCCCCAGAACAGGCATCTTCCATCGGAGTCCACCAGCAGCCCTTACTGCCGGAGCCCATGGCACCAACAAAGCCCAGCTCTCATCACCACCACCACCAAGAGGAAGGAGACAATGACAGCGATGTTACAGAGTCGGCAGACAGCGAGAACGATATGGACCCACCCTCTCATATGTGGGAGCTCAGGAGGTCTTCATCTTCGTCCGCTCACAGTGGAGAAGACACTGATGCTGAAACAGTGGAGAGGAGGCAGTTCATGAAGGCTTATGTGGAGAAGGTGTTTCATGGAAAGTAAGGAATAACTGTTTTTTTTCTCTCTATGTTGTGAGATGAACCAATATGAGGTCTAACCAAAGAGGTGAATTTCCTTTGTCTGTCCCAGAGGGCATGTAGACAGTCACCACTTAAAGAGATACATTGACCTTTTTTATTTAAGATAATAATTTTTTCCTTTACCTAGCTGCTTGTTTTGTTTCTCTACCCTTTATTTATCCAGGGTAATTCAAAGGAAGGTATAGTCGACTTCATTTATATATATATATATACTAAAAAGAATATTTTTGAAATAATATTTAGAAAAAGATAGACTGCACCAGTTCTCACCTGGATTGTATTATTTTTTTTACAAACAAAAATGTATGGCATCAGAATAATTTTAAATATGCTGTAAAAAATTCAAACTTGTACATAAAGGGGCATTAAAGCTTAACTATGTCTCTTTTTACAGAAGAAATAGCACATTCTTTCCTTCACAAAACAAAAGTAGCATAGCAAATTCTTGCAGAATGCGCATGTACAATTTTCACAATAGTGTCTACAAAATAAGCATCAGTGGCTAATTGTATACATTTTCAGATATAAAGATGAATATTATACATTAGAAAATATACATTGAAACTGTATCAAATTTACACATAGATGTTAATCATACACAGAAATGTTTGCAAATATATATTGTTCAGTATAACACTGAAATCATCAGTCAATTCATTGAATAATCACTAGACAGAAAATAAATCGGTCGGTAGGGGCTGAAGACCACAGGTTTGACAATAAAAGAACTCTGGGGGTTATGGAGTTGGAAAGAAGTGAGCTCATCAGACCTCTGTAGCCTGCTCCTCATCTCTGCTTGAGGCTAATGACTCGAGGCAACATTAGCCACTACTACCATAACATACCCAAATCTCCAACCGAACTGTCGGCGGCTGAGTTGCATTGTGGGCAATGTAGGCGCCAGTTTTTGACAAGGAAGAAGAATGCCTGAAATACAAAAGACGATATCTCTGGTTCTGCTGCATCGATTTTGATACTTTTTTTAAACTGTCCATTGTGAGTCTGACAATGTTGTGGGAGTGCAAAGCTAAATCGATGGGTGCAGGGGATGAGCTGAAGGCTGAAAGTTCCCCTCAGCTGCATCAGCTCGTCTCAGAGATTGCTAAGTATTGTCTAAGATGGACTTGATGATCCCCTCTACCACTGCCTATAGGAAGTCCAGGATCAGCAATGTGACTGTCAGACAATTCGTTGAACCCTCTGGCATCAGTAACCTTGATGGTGGCTCCTCAGCACACAAAAGTGTACTAATGGGTATTGTTTACACTTTTCATTACTCAATAACTGCCAGGCCTTCTAGAAACTTTTCTGACCCCATCTTTACCAGGTTTTCTATTGTTTTTTATCAGCTCTATTTTTTGTTGATGCAGTGATTTTTTTTTTTGTTGTGACAATTTCTCCTGCTTTAGGCTGTGTATTCACTTATATTCAGATCAACACTGTTCCATTTTTGTCACCTAGAATGACTAGAAACATTCACCCAGTCAGAGGTTCCCATTACTCACCAGCAGAGGCCCATGGGGGACAGCAGTTCTACAGACGCATGAATATTTGACAAGAAATCAAATGTGAGCAGGGCGAAATGTGAGCTTCTAAATATCAGGGTACTTTTTGTATTTAATTTTACAGACATTTATTGAACTTTTTGTGGCATTTTTGCTACAGGCCTGATCTTTTCTGACCGAGCTGAGTACTGTATCTCTGTCAGGTAATTTGCCACCTGTTGGCCACTCACCTCTTTGGTACAAATTGACACAGGGACCTACTCTGTAATGTCATAATCCATCTTGTCTAAAAGAATTAATTTCTTGCCATGAGAACCAAGTCTGCAGTCTTCTTGTGATTACCTATGCCTTCTTGACCTTCTTGAACTGGATTGTGAAACTTGATGAGCTGTGGGAACAGCAGTTCAAGTCACAGCCCCACCCAAAAATGAAAGGGAAGTATCTTTGCCACCACTGTGACAGTTGCAGATAAGAAAATTGATAAAGGAACTAAGGAAAAGAAGAGTTTGCCTGCTGTGAAGAGCTGTTTGTTCTTTGGAGGAGGACATGCTTTGGAGATGTGTCCACAGTTGGAAAATAGGGCACAAAGTGAGAAAATCACTTTCCTAAAAGAAAATGGAGTATGTTCTGGCTGTTTGTGTAAAGGACACATCAGCAAAGACTGCAGGAAGTAACTCAGCTGCAACATATAGTATTTCTTGACCCAGGTAGCACTGCATCATTTTGCACAGTGGGGCTAATGAATAAGCTTAATTTTAAGGGAAGATCAAATATTCTACTGGGCCAAAGGAAAGTCACTGAAACCAGCATTGTTTCAGGCCTAGAGGTCGCTGGACTGGACAGCAGTGATTTTTGTGATCTCAATTTTTGTCATATACACTATGGACTATACCTGTGCACAGAGGAAACATCCCACATCAATACGATATCAATCAGTGGCCTCATTTGAGGAATGTTCATCTACCTGAAATTGACACTGAAATAGAGTTGCTGATTGGCTCAGATGTCCCAAAGGCTCTGGAACCACTAGATGTAATCCAGAGTGTTGGAGACGGACCTTACGCTGTCAGAACTATGCTTGTCACTATCCAACTATTAATGGATCATTGGGAGGAAAAAATTATGATGCTCAGGAGCAGTCAGCCGTTAAGTGTCAACAGGATATCAGTTGCGAAACTTGATGAGCTGTGGGAACAGCAGTTCAACTGACTTTCCTGTGTGTGCCAAGGATGACCAAGAACCTTCAAGAGAAGACCAGCAGTTTTTGGGTTTAGTCTCAAAATCTGCCAAGATAGTCGATGGCCATTATTGCATTGGATTACCTTTGAAGAAAAGGGAAATATGCATGCCTGACAACAGAAGTGGATCAGTCGTCACGTGTTGGCTGCCATACCAGAAACAGAGAGAGCAAAAGAAATGAAGAATCTGTATTTTTCTCTCCTGTGTGTATTATAATCACATTATAATGCATTATAACAGTGATTATTATGCATTACAACTATGAGAGTTATAATACACTATGATCCTTGCCAAAAAAATGTCAGTGAGTGACCAGCAATTATAAAGTATTATGCTACTTTTTTAAGTCATTATAAAATGCTTTGAATGTGTTATGATTATTGTTATAAAGCATTATGAATATTTCTGAGCGCTTATAACTATAATTATACATTGCTATAAGCACAGTATAATGCATTAAAAATGTTTATAATGTATTATAATGCATTATAGAAATGAGCTTCATAGAAAGTGTTTTCACAGGGTGTGTAAATTAGTGCTATAACGAGTTTTTGGACAATTTTTTCACAGGGAGGACTTTGACCAGGAAGAGAAGGCTCGTTTTGGAGAGCTGTGCAGTGGAGAGAATGGCAAAGGCAGGGAGTGGTTTGCCAAATATGTCAGCGCACAGGTGAATATGTGGATGTCAGACATCATACGTGACCTTTAAGGAGAAAATAAGTACAATATTCCAAAAGCATTAGCCAAAGAATTACAGGCTCTTGTTGGACCCCTACCCACACAGTGAGAAAGCCAGCACAAGTCAGTTTCTACTTTATTCCAAACAAAGTCCAACAGAGTCTGAATCTAAAAGATCTAAAATGGTTGCCAGATATTTCTCTGTTAACGAGCCTTTCAAGCTGTAAACAAGATCACCTCATTTCCTTGATTTGGTTGAAGTTAATTTTTCCTTTACCTCGAGTAACACTGTGTGTTTAACAGTAATGCAAATTTCAAACTTGAGTTTTGACAGACATAGTGATGAGTAGATCATTTTTGGATCTTTTCAAGGAATAAAAATACACAAAATTAGTCACACATTCTAGTGCAAAAAACACCTACATGAATGCAGGAACTCAAACCACAATAGCTCATGAAATAAGTCGTGGAGTCCTCAATCATTTTCAAATCTGTGAAGTTTTTTATTTGTGTAATTTATCTGATGATTGTTGAGATCTTATCTTTATACCAAGCTTTCTTTCCTGAACAAGCTTATAACTCTCTTTCTTGCGTACTGTGTTCACAGCGCTGCCACTCTAAATGTGTGAGTGAAGCCACCTTCTACAGACTGGTGCAGTCTTTTGCAGTTGTACTGTTTGAGTGAGTCTATATGTGGTTGACTTTTGTTGGAGACCAGCATACTGCAATTGTCTAATTTTATTTGACTGTAAAGGATAAGGCTTGTGATAATCTATAAAGTTGTTATTGTCAGCAATTCCCGTGAAAAGACAAAAAATTTTCAATACTTTACAACTTTCCTACCGTGTCTGTGACACTCAGCCCCAAGCCCAATCCTACTGATGTAAACCTTTAAAATCAGGTGATAAATGCATACTTTTTATAAAGGCTCAGTCATTTCCTAAAATAGTTTTTAGCAAACATTACTTAAACAAGAGGAAATGGTGCATTTTATGGGGGCTATTTTCAGCGGCCGATTAATACACATTTGATGTTTTAGTGAGTAGGGTTGTCACAATCATGAAATTTTAGTTGACGAGTAATTCGATTTATCGATCTAACGATTTAATTGTCTTTTTCTGTTCATCTTATGACACACAGCGGTGCTGTTGTGTTTGGCTTTGCAACTAGGCCTAAATCCGTCTTGTTAATTTCAGTGGCTGCTCATCGAAATGATTTGTCGTTGGCAAAGGAGTGTCAATTACTCCTCAAATAGTTTGCACACGTTCTGAAAGAATTTTTCACCTCTCACTCTGCTGCACATAGATTTGCACATAGATGTTTTTTTCCGTGGAACCTTGTGCTCCGGTAGACAGTTTATTTGCCTCAACCCAGCTGATGGAAATGCACCTGTAGGATCCAAAAATTAGTACAGCGTGTAAACCTTAAGTTGACACGTGTGTTTTATGCTATATCCACACAGCTCACACCGACTCCTCGTGTAGATTAAAGCAAAAGAGTTTATTAATTCACTTTCCCTCGTACAAAATTAAACTTGGTGAAAACAAAAACAAAAGGGCGCGGTTTATCTCTGTATATTCCAAAAGTCCACAACGCGGTCGGAAAGCTGTGCAGCTCCACTCTGCACCTGCAGCTACTCACTGCTCTAAAGTGTCATTGAGTGTCGTCAGTCGGTCCTGAAGAGACATTTCTTTATTTTGCATTACAGGTAACAAGCAAATAAAATATAAATGTAATTGTTCAGAGTAGACCTGGATTAAACATAATATATTAAGAAAATAAGCAAATATGACTAAATATCTACATGTAAATAATAATAACTAATATTCAACTGCAAAACTTCCCTTGATTGTGGAATCTAACGATTATGCAAAATGATCGCAGTCAGCTCAAATAATCGTGATCAGGCAATCCCGTAATAATTGCGACAGGCCTTCTAGTGAGTATTTCTGGCAGCAGGATGATGTATGTGGGATTGAGTCAAAGTCAACTACAGTGTGTGTGTTCATGGTGATGAAGATGTCCCCCAGCGCTACATTGTGGCTCTGTGATGTGTTTTTAATAGTTTTTGGACAACAATGGAGCTTTATGGCAAAGGAATAACATATATATCAGGCTTTTATACACAGACAGCACTTATTGGTAGGATCAACTCATTGTGGGTTGGGTCTTTTCATGGGATTTGTTGACACTAAGAAAAAAATATATAAAAGTATCACCTACTTATCCTTTTAGTGAAAAAGCTCCAGTTAATTACATTATTTCTAGCAGTGAGGTTATGACAGGATTATCTCTAAAGAAATGGTGTGTTTACAGATGTTACCAGATGGATGACTACAGCCCGGCCAAAAACCTTATGACTATGTGCTTCACATATTACTACAGTGGTAAGGCCTATTCAATATCTCACTCATCTTCACACTCTATACAGTATCTGTCATGTATTTCTTTTCAAACTGTCAGTGTCACTTAACATAAACACAGCATGAGGTTGAGTTGAGAAAAGAGTTACACAGCAAAAGAAAACCAGCTGTGCATGTTTAGGTGAATATCACTGCTCCGTGCTGACTCAGAGAGTGTTACCACCACAGGTCGGCCCTGTGATTCCTCTTGCAGCAACACCACAAATACCTATGCAATGACTTTGTGGGATTGCATAGTGTTTGTGCTCATGCAAGCAGGAAGCTTTGAGTGATTAGTGTACCGCCGTGGCACAGTACATCGCATCAACATCTGTCTGCAGTCAGCTCTGCTCTAATTGTTTTTTACACATAAAGTAAAACTGCATTATTGGCAACTTTGAATAGTGGTGAATGGCCAAACCATAAACTGCAAAGAAATGTACCTGATTCAAAGGAAGAGTAACTGTGCATGTTTACAGTTCTTTGTGTTGCAAAGCTGGAAGTCTTTGAACACTGAATGATCCAGCCGAAGCTGATGGACTAATTGTTGTTTTCATTTCCAGCTCACTGAGTTGCAGCTGGCTAAGATGAAGCTAACTGGTCCATCACATTTCAGACAGGCCCATTTTTTCTCACAATGTGAACACCTGTGAGATTAACTTTGACTCAGAGGCTAAACAAGGTGATGTCTGTCAACTGTACAATTTGTACTCTGTACACTGTCAGCCTGACCAGTCTGTGATGCCTTAAATCAAGGATACCACATGGACATCGAGTTAAAAAGACAGATTGATGTTTAAACAAATTTACCTTGTCGAGCTTTAAAATGTATAAAACAATATTTTATTGATGCCATGTACAGATAGAGGTCATAATTCTTTAACTCTCTGCCCTCCTCTTGTTCAGGGAAGTCCCAGCCTTCTCCCTCAGAGCTGCTGGATCGTGGTGGTCCTCCAGCTGCTCTGGACTCGTACCTCAACAAGGCCAACTCCTGGCTGTCTGGGAAGAAGGATGCCGCCGAGCGCCTCCTTAAAAACACATCTAAGACTGATGTCAAAGGCTTCTTTGGAGGCCTAGAGAGCAAGCTGAGGAGCTCAATGGCTCCCAAAACTGAGTGAGCAAATGCATCTTCTCCTTTGAATTCATTAGCACAGTCATGTATAGTTTTCATTCCTTACTCTTTTTCTCTACTACATTCTCATTTCCAGGGATGGTGAAAGCCCAGTTGAGACAGAACCCATATCACCAGGTATAGAGCACTAAAAAGCACTTGAGCTGCACTTATTACAGTGCAATAGACAATACAAAAAAGCAATTTCTTTCTCATGCTCCACTGCTAGTTTTTATAAAAATGTGATTTAGAAATTAATTGCGCTGTGCCAGTCATGTTTTCTCTTCCACCCCAGTGTCTGAGGCCCCAGAGAAAAAGAAAGAAGAAAAGGTGTACCTGTACACTCACCTGAAGCAGCAACCCATCTGGTAAGTTGAGTAAACTCTGGCCACAAAGAACAGATACAGGAGCTCTGCAGAAACCAAGGAGTAAGTCATTCAGTCATTTTGGCGTTTGACATTGACATTTGATGTTATTAAAATGGACTGGACTTTATAATGGAATACTTCACTGAGTATTAAATACATGCTGCCCGTAGGCTTGAAAGTTGGCTCTAAAATGTTTGTAGCTTTCTCCTTCATGGACGACTGCAGCTGTTGTCAGCGTGGATTCCCAGCAGTTCCAATGGGTTCCAATGATGACCCAAAGATATATTTACATAGAAAGTATCAAAATGTCCATAAAAACCTCTCAAGCCACTCCTGGAACTCCTCAACTACTCTCATGTCGATCCTCCATATGTTTAGTATTGATTGACTGGGGCGCCCCGGAAAAATAATCTTTAAAAAAAGAAGCACTTTTGATTGACCTGCAATAACAGATGTTTTTGGCCATTTTCGGGCAGCAAAAACACAACACTGGCGTATTATCACCTTTTAAGTTGATATGGCTAACGTGTTAGCAAACAGTTGCATATTTACACATCCTTTGACCCATTGTGACATGTTTTTTGCAATAACTCTGCCTCGCCACTGGAATCCAATGAAACTGCTTTTCATTGTACTACTCCTTTAACTAGAGCAGTGGTTGCCAATCTTTTTGGCTTGTGACCCCTTAAAACAGAGTAGTGCCTATTCGACCCTTCATCACAGGTTATGGCCATAGTGGACTTGAGCTGATTAAAAGTATAGACTGTATATAAAGATGGACGATGCGTCTCCACTAACTCCTACTGTAAATGAAGCCAAAATGTCCCAGTTTTGGGAGCTGCCATCTTGCGCTGATGACGTCATTTGGAGCCAGAGTCTGCGCAGTAGTGATCGGGGTTGGAGCCGCAGATTTTGAGTTCCCGGCCATACACCTTGCCGACTCAATCGTTTCAGCTGTCAATCATGACGTGTAGCCCCATTTTTTATAGCATCAAATAATTAATTAAAACCAAACTTATCACAAACATGATCGCTTGAACATACATCAACATAAGAACTACCTAAAATGACAGAACTATCTTTGAGAAAAATTTTGTTTTTAGTTTGGTTCACGTCTCATCCTCTAACATTGAGGGGGCGGGGCTTATGACCTATAATGCAGCCAGCCACCAGGGGGCGATCGAGATGTTTTGGCTTCACTTTTTGTCATGTCGTCCATCTTTATATACAGTGGTGTGAAAAAGTGTTCTCCCCCTTCCTGATTTCTTATTTTTTTGCATGTTTGTCACACTTAAATATTTCAGATCATCAAACAAATTCAAATATTAGTCAAAGATAACACAAGTAAACACAAAATGCAGTTTTTAAATGAAGGTTGTTATTATTAAGGGAAAACAAAATCCAAACCTACATGGCCCTGTGTGAAATAGTGATTGCCCCCTAAACCTAATAACTGGTTGGGCCACCCTTAGCAGCAACAACTGCAATCAAGCGTTTGCGATAACGTGCAATGAGTCTGTTACAGCGCTGTGGAGGAATTTTGGCCCACTCATCTTTGCAGAATTGTTGTAATTCAGCCACATTGGAGGGTTTTCGAGCAGGAACTGCCTTTTTAAGGTCACGCCACAGCATCTCAATAGGATTCAGGTCAGGACTTTGACTAGGCCACTCCAAAGTCTTCATTTTGTTGTTCTTCAGCCATTCAGAGGTGGACTTGCTGGTGTGTTTTGGATCATTGTCCTGCTGCAGAACCCAAGTTCGCTTCAGCTTGAGGTCACGAACAGATGGCCGGACATTCTCCTTCAGGAGTTTTTGGTAGACAGCAGAATTCATGGTTCCATTTATCACAGCAAGTCTTCCAGGTCCTGAAGCAGCAAAACAGCCCCAGAAAAAATAAGAAATCAGGAAGGGAGCAAACATTTTTTCACACCACTGTACAGTTCAAGGGTAAAAGTATCAAGTATTTCACAAGAGAAAAAAATGCAAGAAAATCAGTGTAAATCATGTTGTGGCCCTTCAGATTTATCTTAGGACATCATCGTGTTGGGAACCACTGAAGTAGAGAGTGATTTGATAAGATGTTAGAGAAATGACTGGCCACATTAAGCATGCATCAAAGAACTGTAGTGTGTATGAATCATATCACAGCTTAGTGACCCTGTGCCTCCATGTTTTGTCTGGAGAAATTCAAGATATGGCAGGTTTGACCAGGCTGATTGTTATATGATTTCATTCTTTGCAGTCACTGGCTGTCATTTGCTGTCATCTCAAGTGGCTTAGTGAAGTAGGTCAGGCAGGAAACCTATAATATGTCTTTCGTTCTCTCTGTCAGGCATACGCTAAGATTTTGGAATGCTGCATTTTTTGATGCCGTCCATTGTGAGAGGAAGAAAAGATCACCAACCACAAGGTGAGTCTGGGTGGGAATCTAGACAGATAAATGAAACAATGTATTTACATAATATATTACAAAGTTGTATGGATTGTGGAAAAAAATTAGTCTTTTAACATAAGTGGGCTATTGTTCTGTGTGAGGTCCTGTGTCACTGTATCTGTCTGATGAAAATTAAATAAAGGTTGGAGTGATGTACTGCTGGCTTCAGCAAAGAGCTGTAGCTAAAGATAAATCTCACAGCGCTCTTCAGTATGCTTACATCTAAACCACTACTGCTGATAATCTCCTGATGCTCCGCACCATAGACTGTATATAAAATTGCTCCATACCTTTTCTTCTCTTTCTGTCTACAAGCTGTTGTTGTTGTCCCTCTTTCTGCATGTTGACTTTAACCCTTTGTCTCCTTGTGCCTTGCTGCTGGGCAGAGGAACGCAGGATGAAGAGAAATACGAAAGGTCTGTCCTTCTATTTGTCCGCTGCCATATAAAAAAAAAAATAGTCAAACTAAGAGAAAAAACAAAGATTAATCAAGGTGGAGAGGAGAAGAAGGGCAGAGGCTTTGCAGTTGTCTCACAAATCCTCTAGAAACAGCATGTGGTACCGTCATGGAGGTCCAGCGTAGCGGTTGTCTTGTAATAATGGCTAAATCTGAAGGGGACAGAGAGCTAGCTAAAAAGATACGTTAGTTATTGTGTGGTTATACAGAAGCATTATATTGACAGCAATAAAAATGCAATCCCCATCTACATCATCATAATGAAGACCTAATAGCTATCACTGACAAACAGTTAACCACTAAGTAGCTAATTTATTAGCATACTTAAGAGGGGACACAGCAGAGCTTTTATTCTGAAAATCATAAGCCAACACCCCCAGTTCAAAAACAAAAATAAAATTGTTTCGTAGCCCTGTTAGCCTGAGGCGTGCCACCAGAATAATTAGAGGCTTTTACAATGTTTTACAAAGTGCTAGGAAGTAATGATTATATAATTTATCAGGCTTGTGGACGCACATCCACGTGTTCATGTGGGAGACAGGATACACAGTCCTGCCGCTATTCAGGACTATTCCATTGATACGTAGTTGATGGTGCTAAGAAATGAAACAATGCGCCAACTAAGGTAGAATATCCAAAAAATCCACGCAGATGTTTTATGAGGAAGGAAATGCGTTTACTAGGCATCAAGGATACACACGATGTGTTTAGTTGAGAAACAGTGAACATAAACTGTTTGTTTACAAGAAAACTTTACAGGGTACCTTTTAAATTAAAGAAAGCCGTATTTGAATTAAAGCGATCACAAAATGGAATCTGTCAATGTTAGAGCAGGAAACAAATGAATAGAATATAGTAAAATGAATATCAAAATACAATCTAAAAGCCTTAAAATGTATGTAGCAATTCCATTTTAAAATCCAATCATTAAAATTCATCATTTAAAGACAGAATAAGGAAACAGAAGTATATGTAGAAAAATGTAATATTTTTGTACTTTGGGTTAATTAATGCATCATTTAAAGGCACATTTGATTAATCAATTTGTAGCTTTTAAAAATGTATTAATTTATTATAATTAAAGATAGTACAAGTCTATAACTATTCCGGTGGTACACCCCAGACTCTAGTTGCCAAGATGGATGACCTTCAATATGACTACAATGCACATTCTCCTCATCAGTTCTGATGGCTGTGAGACTGAGAATGGAAGTAAAACAGAAGGAGCATCTAGAAAGCATACACATCCGAGGGAGATATTCAGAGATCTGATAGATGACAGATGACAGACATTGATTACGAGGGGGTTGATGTGAGAGCAGCTTGGTGATTAGCCCTGTGGTGAAGGGTGAAGCTCAAGGTCTGGGAGATGCCCTGGGTCTGATTTGCAGTTTGGCAGATGTGGTCTTGTGAACACTGATAGGATAGTCTCTAATGGTAAATCCCCAGACTGGATGACAGGAGTCTAGTGTGAGCTTGTGATGTGTAAAAATTGAAAAGATGTATCTTCTTAATAACAGCAGGGAAATAATGTCCACATCACTAGAATTATAAATTGGAAGTGGTTTACTTGTTGTTATAATGTGTGTGTGTGTGATTACAGTGTTTGAATAATAGTTTTTTAGAGTGTACCCTATTCGTTGTTTAGCTTTAAATGAGTTCTTCACTGGTTTCTGTTATGATATTTCTGTGCTTTTTTTCATCTTTCTTCATGTGGCTTCTGTTGGTATGTTGTTGTGGTTGATATGATTCACCTAGGTATTCTGTCATGCTGCTGTTGAAATGACTTTTGTGCCTGTCTTTGAGTAAAAGCATCACACCTAGAGTTAATATCCTGAATGTGCAAAGAGACCTTGTATAATGTCTGGGATGGTATTTATATCCAGAGCAGGAGACAGAGGCAGCAGATCCACTGCAGTCTGAAGGTGTTCTCTGCCTCTTCACAGCGCACTGCATGTTCACACCATTAATCTCCTTGCATGTGATATTTTTTCTCTCCCTCCATCAGCATGTTCCCTTTACTGCCTCTTTTTTATTATCCTTGTACACTTCTATGTTTCAACTAAGGATTGATTGCAGGGATATGCTGTAAATGCCATAAATAGAAATATCCACTTTTAAAACAGTTGAACACAGCAAGATGTACAGGATGTACTACATTTGCCTGGGTCCTGACCTTCAAATCCACCCACTCCATCGAGTTGACTGATTCTTTTGAAGATGGAAATGGAGTGTAACAAGTTGACATTTCTGTCTGATATCAGGCTAGTACTACATTGCATTTTTGGTCAGTTTGGAGATGTGTGTTTTTTCATTCCTGCCAATACCTTACCAAACATGCTATAGTTAATGTGATGTCATATTCACAGAGGAGCTATAGTAGAGTAAATATTTCAGCTATATAATAGAGCAAAAACTATCAGTGAAAACTGTCCCTACAGTTGCTGCTGTGAAGCTAACAGCCAGAGAGGACAGCGATACTCACAACTCTCCTGCTCCTATAGCTAACATCACAACAGCAGCATATCTTGGCAAACTAGAGAGTAAGCTGAATGTCCGTGGGCAAGTCATTTAACGTTACCTGACACACAAATTATGGCTGGAATAGTGCTGTGTGGCTCGGTCCGAGCCACTTTGTTTGTTTCCCATTTACAGAGCCAGGGCTGTGTGCAAACACCAGAGGGTTTTTTTCAGCGCACATACAGAACGGACAGCTAGAGGACCGCGACGAGATATTCGCTGAATTTAACAAAGTATATTGGTTTAGAATCGCTTACCCCACCTTTAATTTGAGATTTTTTTTTTCCTGAAGACAGTTGTCTGCTGCTGCTGCTGCTGGAAATGAGGTTAATGAGAGAGGAGCAATGAGCTAAACAAAAAAAAAGGATGAAACGCTCTGTAGAGCTAAGGGGAACACTGGAGTCGTGTGGTAATTCTTTAAGTATTCATCGCTATAAGCGACCCCTTCCACGTTAGTGATTTGACTCCTTGTTAATATGAAAATATTGATTAGTGCAGCTTTAACATGAAAGAAGCCTCAAGGCTAGATGACCACTTTTCACCCCTCTATGGGGGTTTTCAAAGAGCGATCTGGGAAGTATTCTAGCTAAAAAATAAAAGCATTAAAATGCAGATAGGATAAAAGAAAGTGGGATAAACAAAAAAGTTATCGGTAGAAAGAAAATAGTTCCTACATGAAACTGTTCACAACAAATCTGTGGATTATCTTGAATAACCGCGTCATGATTTCTGGAAAGAGACACTGCTGTTGAGTTTTTCAGATGTATTTGTTTGGCGCTTTGAGCATCACAAGCCAAGTGCCATTTAGTCCCATTATATTCAAAAAAGGCAGACATCTCTACGGCCGATATCTCCAAAACTCTGCAACTCGCACCAAAACAATCTAGATGGATAAATAGCACTACAAGGTAAGAGGTGATTTTGGGGTGAACCATCCCTTTAAGGTTTTTGATAGAAATCTCACCTTCATCTAAAAATCTGTATCCTCCTAATATGTTTGTACTGAGGCAAAGTATGCCTGTATGTTTTATAAAAGTTTTGGATTCCAGCTTTAATAATACTACTATAGGTAATATGCATTTGTGTTCCTGTTCAGGACAGCAAAGGAAAGTACTTCAGTGGCAAAAATACAGTAAAGTAGTATCCAGTACAGCAACATCCTCTCTTTACCCAGTTTATTTTGACAAGCCTCATGACTTTAGTGGTGTTGGTGAATTCAGGCATGGAAACATTTTCCAGGTTACTAAATATTTGTTTTACATTAATACACAGTGCAAATCTATGCTTTTTATCTGCTTGTTAACAATGATGATTCTTTTTGAATAAATCATTTGTTGTTTTATTCTTTTGCTAATGGCTGGTTAATGTGTTTCTTGCCCTTTGATATTGTTTTATGTGTAATGTAATCTCTCTTTTTACATCCCATTACAAAATGAGCAGCAATTACAGGAATTGATGTCATGGAATTCTTAGGTGGATTATAGAGCTGGTGTTTAACCTCAAAAAGATCACAAACTGTGACAAACATTTTGAAGATTTATGTGAAACCAGTGGTCTGTGGTAGCTCTGCAAAAGCATGGCTGTGGCAGGTGATATTTTTTGACACCCAGCCCTGTGCTGTTTCTGTAGAGTAGCTGAAGGTCAAATGCAGACTTTGGAATTAAAGCCTGACTCTGACTGTCTCTGTGCTGCAGGGAGAAGTGGTGTCATATGACCCAGGAGGAGAGGGACGACAGCTCCAAAATCGATGAGAACATCGCCTTCGGCCAACTGGGGTGAGGAAGCTGCCACAGTGTTGTCTATGAACCAGGCACATAGAGGCTTTGGTCTGGACCTGAGAGGAGTGTCAGCAGGTTGCTTAGCGGTTGTCCTGTCCACATGACAAAGTGTCCTGAATCCCAAATTGCTCCCAGTGGATAAGCCAGCACCTTGCATGTTGCTCGCTGCCATCGCTATGTGAGTGTGTGTAAATGGGTGAATAAGAGGCAAAAATTATAAATGCAGCCATGCTTAGGGACGCCTCCTAGTGGTAAAACAAGTTAATGGTCCCAATAATAGCAATAATATGACATATGCTTTATGTAGAGATGGAGCAATGACAGTTGGTTCTATTTTCCATCTTTAGATAACAGTTACTATTACCCTTTTGCTGTCTTTTAAAAAGGAAAATGACCCGTTCCCATCATAGATAAACTGCACTTTGTTGGACAGTTTTTTTGGGACTGCCCCCAATTACTGTAAAGATTTAAATAAAAACTATCTTAAATATGGACTTATCCTTTGAACCATGCAACCTCATGCTGTCGAAATTTCTGACAGACATGTTAGATAAAAAATAAAAATGACATGCTCAGAGTTCTGGTTCTAATTGGCCATAAAATGATCACTTTTAATTGGCTTAAACAAAATTCACTAACTCTGGGGCAATGGAAGCGAATGCTAAAATGGTAATAAAGGCATGGAAGACAGCAGAATGTTATGTACAATGTGGGGACAGTCAGTCAGGTAGTGTCGGGGTAAAATGTCTGCGATCAAGCTTGCTCAAGGCTTGTTCTCTTCACAGGGAGGCAAGTGAGCGGGTAGCTTTTCGTGGGGATGTTGCTTCAGTAATAGGCCTCCACTGCCTAAATACATCGATGGGGTAGGCGGGGGTCACAGCCAGCACTGGAAGCGGGGCCCGATTCTGTCATGAGGGCTTGGCCTGATTTCGTCACAGTGGCGGGGTTAGCTTCCCGTATATGTAGACTGAAGACAATTGGGTTGACAGATAAGGAATGGCAGGTACTTTTTGATCAAGAAAGAGTTATATAATGTTTTAATAACTGGAAATGCTGATGTAAAAAAAGAACACTTCAATTTAACACTTCCACTTTTAACTGATCAATAAAGTATTACAAAATTTGGGAAAGAAAGTAGGTATTACAAGAACTGTATGTCTGTGTGTGCCAAGGACTGCAGATGACACCAGCTTTAATACAACTATTCTATCTGACCTTGTAAACATAAATAGTAACTATATAGTCTTATTAAATACTAATAACTCAGAATAGCACAGAGATTGATTTATTATTGGTTCACACACTGTTTCTTTTGATACTTATTGCGATATCAAGTTTTTTTGTGAATGGTTAATATAAAATATATAGTTTGTTTGCAATAATTTCCATTTGTATTGAGATGAGTTTGGTACTATGTGTATTTTCAGGACATTCACGCATAACATGCTGGCGTTTGGGCTCAGTAAGAAGCTCTGCAATGACTTCCTGAAGAAGCAGGCCGTCATTGGGAACCTGAATGAAGGTAAAGCATTAAATGGAATAATTCAGACTAAAACACTAGAGCAGTCTCTGCTCTCAGCCCATTTACTTAGTTGGTGTTTTTAGATGTAAAGCACCTGATGGATTAAGTTGTAACTCACAACCACAAGCAAACTCATGAATTAACTTATTCACGTTTCGCAAACTGCTGGTTCTCCACAAGGGAGAGCTGTTGAATCTTTGTCAAACCGTTTCTACGCATGCCAGTCTATAGTTCCTATAGAAAAGGAAAATAATAGCAGCAGCAGTTGTTTAGACCTGCAGATACTGTATGTAAACACGTCAATGTCACCTCCTACTGGCAAATGAAGTAAAAAGCTGCTGCAATCTGAAAACGTTTGCCAGCTGCAGGCAATGACTTGCATGGAATGAGCAGCCGAAGAAAAATAACGTTAAGGATTGGCAGTTAAATTTACCATTTAAAAGCTAAACTGGATCATTTTATTCTTGGCACCTCCCAATAGCAGCAGTAGGTAACTTATAAATTAAACTACAATACCCAGAAATCCTATAAGGTCTCACAGGAAGCTCACTTTACCCATCCTGGCTGGTTTCTAATGTTTTATACCAAAGAGTGCCAAAGTGACCACAGAGGGAAAACTCTAATGTTGGTGAGTGCAGCTTTTTTTTTTACACCTGGTATTAACATATGATCTGTATCTGGATCTTTTATCTGGGTTAGGACAAACCCCTGGTAATGCAGGTGTAAATGCACACCGAACACATTGCAGTTAGAATGTGCTTGGATTGGCCAGACCACATCTGGAAGTGACTTTCGTTGTGATCGGATCTTAGCCAGGTGTAAATGATATTCGTACAGTGTGACCACATTCTTAAAGCGTTCAGAGCGATTTCAGCCCTGCGTGAAAAAATGCAGCCCTCTCATTCCTTTGAGTGGAGCAAGTCCATCTGTGCAGTGGGGGTGCCACCGAAGGGTGCTCCGGGAAAAACAACGCGTCGGCCCATCAAACACATGCTAGCACAATTCCTGGTAGATTACTTTGTAACGTGAATGCCATATTTCTACTGTTTACAGTTGCCGCCATGATAACTTTCGAGAGTAGTAAAATCCTGTCTGTGAGTACTACAAACCGTTGTGCAGTGTACTCAAACTGGACTCCCTAGATTATATCTTAATTGTCTCAGTACTTTAAACAACACATTTCCACCAATGAAGCCCCCTGTGCTGTTTTAACGCAGGTCTTATTTCGGTCTGAATCCCTACTTTGTAACGCTGCCGAAAGTAGCCTATCACCTGTCTTAGTCTGTTAAGTGACCCTTGTCTTGCACAACAGTCTCCTGAGTTGCCCCATGTTTGTTGACAAGTCTGCCAGTTCCACCTACCTAATTTGTATATTGAGATCCGATTGTAGTGCATCCACATACAAATTACATGTTAATACCAGGTGGAAATGGGGCCTTAGTCATTTTACATTAAAAAAAATAACCCTAATGCTGCTTTACAGCTTTAAAACAAATATCTGTGTGTGTTTTTGACCCCTTTGCAGAACAGTACAAGTTGCTGAGTGACCACATAGAGAAAATGGCGCCAGAGTGAGTGTGAGGACGACAGGCTGCATTTCAAAGTCTCCACATAACAGACTGACACCACACACACATCAGCAATTACTTTTCAACTCAATGTCACAGTGACCGACTCTCCGTTTTCCTGTTGTTGCATTTGTGTGGTGCACTGCTGGAAAACAACATAACCTACTGTACTGAACTGTGCGATAGTTGTAGCAAACCCTGTTTCCTTGGTAACCATATTTATTACATGTTAGTGAAACACATCTAACAGCATCTGGTGAAAACACTGTACTGAGTATCGTCCTGCCTTGTTATATTTTACATAAATGTCTACATACAGTTCAAACCAGACTTGGGTATAATAGTATATGGCAATAATAACTCATAACTTTAATCTTTTATTAAAGGTTATATTCAGGTGGCATCAAGTCAGTTTTCAGTCACAAAGTGAGTTAAATTTATTGCTGAAAACGTCTGTGAAACACTGTAGTATCCTATTTGGCAGTACACAAAAAAATACAGCTTTGACATATGTAACATGTATCGCTGGCATTTAAAATGGCAGAAATATCCCTCCATGCCTTCTCTTAAAGAAATAGTTCGACATTTTGAGAAATACACTTATTTGCTTTCTTGCAGAGTTAGACCAGAAGATTTCTATCACTCTGATGTCTGTATGTGAAGTATGAGAAGTTGCGGATTTTCGGGGTGTTGGTTGCGTGGTAAAACCGCAACTCGTTTCTACACTTCAGTATTTGTACGGATTAAACAAACAAGATATAACATGTTAATTAGTGAGCTTTAGAGGTGCTTGTAGGCGGAAATTTTACCTTTTGGACAGGCTAGCTGTTTTCCTGTGCTTCCAATCTTTATGCTGAGCTAAGCTAACCATCTGCTGGCGTTAGCTTCATATCAAACAGACAATGGTATCAATCTTCTCGTTTAACTCTGGGCAAGAAAGAAAGCAGCAGTCTTCCTTCTGAGGACTAACTCAGATAAATGTTACTACCTAGTTCAACCCCATTTTCGCCACTTTTAGTCTGGCACACATTTACAATCTAGTGGTATTAATTCAATGTTTTTTTTTAACTAGACACTTTATTATACCCTTGGGAACATTAGAGACTCCTTAACCATCCAAAGTGCCTTCCATGAAAGTTAATGTCCTTGTCTTTATCCTCTGATGCTACCCTCGATTGCCTGACCAAACACTAATGCAGAGCCTGCAGAGATCACTCTTTTACTCATTCCCTGCTCGATTAACAACTTCTGCACGCCAATAAAATTCATTGCATTGCTGTCTGTGTTTTCAATGATGGACCTAAGTAGTAGTTTATTTTCCTTTGGTGGAGCTGTAATGCCAACAGCATAAATAAGCACATCACCTGGCTGAAACACTGGCCACACTTTCCTATCCTGCTGTATGTTTATTTATCTGCCATGTGCAAACACCATCAAGCCAATGTAAAATGAGTGACTGAACTGTGAAGTCCCTAATTGTATTACTTCATCCTACCACTGTGGGGTAGCATTGTGTCTTCATTCAAAGCACTTCTCAAAGAGAGATTCCTGAGTCCAAAAAATCATTCTTGGCTGTTCCAAGAATGTATCAATGTGTGCTTTTTGAATAATGAAGTATGGTTATCTACATATGAATGCCAGGATGATGCACCTTCTGACAGGTTGAATCCCATTTCAGATTGCTAATCTGTTTTAATCTATTATGTCGATGAAGTCATATTGTAAATGCTGTACATATTTCTCTGTATGAAGAAGAATTGATCATGTGCTACGGTTTGTGAATTGTGGGTCTTTAATTGTAAATGTATAAACAGTAGATGTAATAGTGCATTGTATTTGCATATAGTGTTGTGCAAAAATCTCCAAAGTAAATGTAAATCGTTCTTTCACAGCCGAGTGACATGTTTTGAGCTACTTGCAGTATGATCATACAAATCATATAGACAACCTAGCAAACCTCCGTCCACTTTACACTGTTTTTAATTGACTGACTTTAATTGTCTCAAGTGTTCCTTTGCATGTGCTCCAAATCCATTTCTAAACTTTTGAAACATATTCCTAGACTCTGTGCGGAATGGCGAAACACCTTTGATTCCCTACCATTGTGTTTTTCCTGATTTGACGATGTTGCAACTTTAACGCTTTGTACACCCTTCTGGCTTGGTTGAAGTATTGACCTGTATAATGTACTTGTTAGCGTAGAACAAGCCATTTGCACTACATTTAGTCTCAATATCTCTACACTCTCATCTTCCTCTGAATAATGTTACGCTGAAGTCTTTTATATTTGTTCTGTATGGCCAGTGCACGCTCTCTCTTTACATCGAGCATATCTGTTGTGAAATGTTGACAGTAGTTTGTCTTTTGTTGTCTGGATTAAAAGACCATTTTTAACCATATTGACTTTGTGTAAATGATCAACTTAAGTGAAATTTATCAATAAAGTAGTACATTAAGCTTTTGTGTGATTGCACTGTTGATTAACTTGTGGTGATGAGAATGTGGTCTCCAAATCCATGTGTCTCCAGTTGCTGATATAGTTTTGGGGGTTCCATGCTAACATTTTAGCATTCGCCATAGCAGCTAACCAGCAAACTACTTACA
Organism: Siniperca chuatsi; assembly: GCF_020085105.1. Classification (NCBI taxonomy): domain Eukaryota; kingdom Metazoa; phylum Chordata; class Actinopteri; order Centrarchiformes; family Sinipercidae; genus Siniperca; species Siniperca chuatsi. Next base: position 26,706,807 of record NC_058045.1, on the reverse strand, counting down.
AGTGTGTTGTTTCAGTAGATGAACAGTCAGTGGATTCATTCAAAACAAAATGAAAGACCGTTAAGTCACTGCCACCATGGTAAAAAGTAATGACATACATATAAATGTGCTGAAACTGAAAACATACAGTCTGCTAACTTTGTTTGGTCTGTGATTAGCCCTGGTTTGTTACTTTTGGAATTTCCAAACACGATCAGAGTATGTGATGTGATGTTGCCTGGGTAGCAACTGAAAGCAAATTATGCATTATGAAATCAAGGGTGAACTACTAAGTCATGCAGAATTTAGCCTGTATGCTATAATGTTAGCTAGCATGGAGCTACTGGGAACACAGTAGCTGATGTCACTTTGTTAGCTCTTTGTTAGATCTGTGTGACGTGCTTGTCCTTAACGTGTAAGCTAGTGTGTAGAGATTAAGACCAATAATATTTTTAGCTGAAGCTGCTAACTTGATTTGTCGCGCATTTGTTGACCCTTTATTTAAAAAATGTTAATTCCCCCCACCCCTAGAATTATATTTCCTTGATGGAAAAGCCTCTGGAAGACCATAAAACTCATAAAATGTAGTACTACTATAATGGTAATTATAAAGCAATGAAACTTTATTGATCTTTGGGAAAGGCAAAACAATATCAATTGAGGCCGAATAAAGAGAATACCCTTTAAAAATACTGCACACCCATGCATTTTTCTTTGTGTGTGTATGTGAGAGCTTGTATATGTCTATGCCAATAAGAGCAGGGTGTTGATTTTAACCGTCTGTAGCAGTACAACGTGCTGGAGTGTTCCAGTGTTTGAGGTTTGGTCCGACTTGCCCACATACCATTTCCAGCTCTGTGTATAAATAAACAGCAGTCAGACTGGGTGCGCTCTGATTGGACACCACGTAATGATCTGTGAAAGGCCAGTCAGCAGAGTCACACCATGAACACCCCCCTCCATCTAATTAATGCCAGACCTCAACACACGACAGTCATGCAACATGCGGGGCACCTCTTGTCACTTTCTCCACATGTGGCTCCTCCATCAGAGGTTTCGAATGGGTAAACAAATCACAATGCACATACTGAAATCTTGAAGTTACTGTCGCAGGTTTGTAAAAGCAGCAGTTGCAGTAGGGTAAAACTAAATTTAAATAAAAAACAAAGTTCAATGCTGTAAACTCCTCTCCAGTAATTCCTCAGTTAGCAGGGACTTTTCAGAGGACAGGAACTGCAACCCAGGATCCAAAACTGGAACTACATTTCTGCAGTCAAAATGCAGGAAAAGTTTGGAAAAAGGTTCCAAAATGCCAGAGAAGTTCCTAGTAGGGGTGGACGATATGGCCCTAAAATAATATCATGATGTTTCAGGGGATTTCTGTGTTGTCAAGTTTAATCGTTATATTATAAATCGTCTCGATCCAAACATCATCAATAACCAATAACATCTAGCATTCCTAAATTTGGCCCTGACTCAATGTTAGGATTATCAAAGTGGTCTAACATCAGGGGGCTTCCCTCAACTCTTTCGTCTTAATGCTAAGGGACATTTGTGCAAGCGTGCCTGCGCGCACACATTGACACACACACACACACAGACAAACGTACACACAGCGTATGTATTTTACAGTAGACACACATTGACACTCTAACAACACTCTGTTCATACAAACATAACTATGGTGCATTCACAGTCACTCTGACAATAACACATTCAGCAAACATTTGGGATTTGTACAAGACCAGCTGTGCAGTATAAATCTGAACTGTTTTGTTTTAGCTTAAGTGCTCAAATTATTAGTGTATGTTTGCATATGTGTGTATGTGAGGACACAAACTCCGTTGCAACACAATTCCTACTTTTGTGTGTGTGTGTGCAGAGAGCGTAGTGGACCTAAGTGAGCCTGTGATGCAACTCCATTTCCTCCTGGATTAAGTGTTAACGTCAGGGTGGTCCCAGTCTTGGGGTGGTAATCCTGCTGCTGTGTACAAGTCCTCCTGCCTATGTTCACACACACACACTCACATATATACATATACACACAAGCCTCGTGAGACTGTGGGTATTTATTTACAGTTCGTAAAAGCAAAGCTGCAGATATGTTGAAAAGTTTTGATGAGAGCAGTATTTCACCGGCCAGCCGCCGGGTTACTAAAGCCAAGAATGACGCCATCATCTGCAGGATTGGAGAGGTTTTGTCTTTAGGATTTCGGTTTTTAGGGAACGTAGCTTTGACTGCAACACACTAATGTTAAACATAAAATAAATATTTGTATCTGTGTGTTACACTACTACTATGTGTTTGTGTATTAAATATGCAGAAATAATCTCATTGTTTGGGTTGAACATCCAACAGGCTGAGAAAAAGAACCACAGTTTTACAGAGTGCAAGTAAACCAGTCAGCAAATATGAATGACAAAGAAGGGTGAGCATACTGTAAATATATATATCATGATTTACTTCTTTTTAATGATGCAATTAAACTAGAGATGCATTATTTTGAGCACTGGTTCTGACTGATATGATTTTTGGATGACTATAAATATATTATAAAAATAAAACATCAACTTGTTGACCTTATAGTTACACTTCAGCATTAGGCTTTAATGCATTATGGTATTTAATACATAATCTGTGCACATCATCCTTATTCGCAGTTGTAATACTGATCAGTTTGAAATTTTAGTGGAGTTTATACTGTTTCCAGATGCTATGATATAAAGACAGTGGGACTGAATGGGCATCCATAGTTTTAATGCATTATATACTCATAATAACCCATTAACAGTAACAGTACATCATCATAACGAGCTTATGTACAGTTGATTATGCACAGCTGGTCAGTGTGCATTAGTGAGCATTTTGAAATATTAATGAAGGTTGTACTATGCACAAATTGATATATGAAAGGTTTATGTAGCATAAACGGATTGCGAGTTACAGGTGAGTAAAAAGTTGCACAGAAGTGTGATGAAAATGTTTGTGAATTATAAAAGTCATAAATCCGTAAGTTATTTGATGAAATGTGAACAACTGATTGATTAATTCTGAAGGGATTTGATAAACGTAACGATGATTCAGTTTCATTGACAGTCACAGGCATCACTTTTATCATCCACAATGGTAAAGAAAAAAAATGTACGTTTAGAATTCAAGCCCATGGGAACAAAAACTCACTGGCTCTCAACCTTTTCGGCTTGTGATCCTTTAAAACCAAGTGATGTCTCCTCCATTATAGGAAGCATATGAATGTGAGCTGTGAACACTTCTGACTGAATTTTTCCTTCTCAGATTGTTTCATTTGTATCATTTTTCAAGCACAAGGAGGTAAAACTCCAGTATTTCACAAGAAAAAAGCAAAAATTAGAGAAAAGTCAAAGAAAATAAACCCAATTTTGTGTAGCAGAGATGTGTTGTCTTCTTTTCTGTCATTTTAATCAATTATGTTGCTCCTGCATGACCCCCTCAGGACAGGAGTCCTTGGCCTCTCCCTCCAGGAGCCTGGTGGGTGGAGTCCACAGGTGAGAGACAGGTGAGATTCAGCTCACCTGTCTGGCCACAAGACTTAATAAACTGGTGGCAGTCAGCCCATCTTCCTCTTTCCCCTGGCTTCCACCTGGTTTAGGTTGTCTTCATTTCCTTTCTCTTTAAGTTATGTATAATAAACACATTTTTAGTTACAGCTCATGTGTGGTCTCCCCTCCTTTGCCCAGCCTTGAGCCGGGTTCGGATTCATCTTGTAAAGAGGTGAATGTAAAACTGATGAAATTGCAAGTGAACTTTTAAGGATGCATAAATTGTCAAGTGACCTAATCAGTTCAAACACCAGAGGATGAAACTTTACTTAGTTACTTATAGACATTTTGTGTGGGTTATTTTTAAAATATATGATTTTTGTCCTGTAAATCATTTAATACATACTGTATATGTAGTTGTGTGTGAGTGACTAAAATACTATAAATAATACACTTTCAAGTGAGTATTTTTATCACATTGTGCTTTCATCGCAACTGTTATTTACTGTTCATCAGAATCAGGCTTATTGCCAAGTAGGTTTTCACATACAGGGAATTTGCTTTGGTATTTTGGTGCGTAACAATAAACAGAGTAAGAGAAAATAACAAAGAGAAAAAACAAGTACTGCAAAGGTCAAGAAATAGAAACAGAAAAGCTGAGGTAATCAGACCCATTGAGGTTGAACTAATTTGTATTCATTCTTCCACCAGAGCAACTCTGACCACCTGGAATCCATGTAGAACTATAACTTACATATACAGATTGGTGACAAGTTAAAGAGAACGGCAACATGATGTGTGTTAGTAAGGTGTTGTTCCACCGCAAGCCTCCAGAAACTTCAGGTCTCTTTGTCACTGGAGGGATGAACGGGGAAAATATACAATATAGTGCAATGCAGTTACAGTTCAGCATCTGTTGTTTTTAAACGTGCTTATAAATACATTTGACTTGACTTGACAATTCAGTGCACAAACTACAGTCTCAGACACAACCGTAGGGTTTCCCTCACACAGTGTCAACACAGTTAAGATTTATTGCAGGTCTGTTGTATTTAATTTCATGCAATTTTACAGGTTCATGTTGGTGTACTGTATACCCACATGCACACGAGTACTGTAGTCTCTCTGTATGTATATGTTTGTGTCCAGGTTGTAAACAGCATCAGTCCTGATCTGGAGGACATTTAAGGCACATAATGATGTACAGAGCTCTGTGCCAGGAAACCTAACTTGATTAGCAGTTAATGTGGCCTGAACCGAGCCCATCAATCTTCATCATGGCCCCGCCCTCCCCCGGTGCTGAGTGTGTATTTGGACAAGTGTAGCCGGTTTATGTAGAGAGTGAAAAAATATAATAAACACTTGGATTAGGAGCCCTTTTGAACCAGCAAGCTTTAAACCGTGTGATTTAGCACTGAGCTGGGACTTGATTCCACATGAAACGCAGGCGATGACACTTTTCAGAGTTGCAGCTATATTTCTCCCTCTGTGACTATAGAGGCTTGTCTGCTCTGTCTACAAATGAGTCATGACGAAGATATTTAAAGTCACTCCAAATGCTCTGAACTAATCCACAGTTATCCCCCAGAGTGCCCCACACACAGACAGTAAAAGTGGCAGAAACATTGTAACAAAGATTTCGGCTTTGTCACAAGCGAAACCACTGATGAAAAAATTCTCCTACTCCAAAAAATCGCGAGGTAAACAGTACAAGTGTTCACAACACAAAGTAATCTACTAGTAATCTAAACGTGCGCTTGCACTTATTTTAGTGGCCACTGCAACACCTTGCCGGATAACGTCATGATTGCGTGCTGTTAAGCAAGTATAATGTTTCCTATGTTCACCATCTTACTTTAGGGTGTTAGCATGCTAACATTGGATAGTTAGCACTAAACACAAAGTGTAGCTCAGGCTGATGTGTGAATGAATGTCATTAGTTTAGCAGGTGTTTGGTCATCAACCAAAGTATTGGACAAATTTAAATTTTGACGGAGCCAGGAGATCACAAAGTGATTTCAATCCATCCTGAGGGGACCATGAGTCTGTGAACCAAATATCATGGCAATCCATCCAATAGTTGTCAAGACATTTCATTCAAAACCACAAATGTTAACCTCATGGTGGCGCTAGAGGAAAAGTCAGGGGATCACCAAAGTGAGTAGGATTTATCCTCTGGGCCTCATGAATGTCTGTGCCACATTTCATGCCAATACATCAGACAGTTGTTGAGGTAGCCTTTTTCAGTCTGGACCAAAGTGGTGGACCGACACACCAACATGCCATCCCTAGAGCCACCCCGCCTCCATGTCCAAGACAAGACTTTTGTAAACTAATGCAGTGATTTTATTTTACACCAGTGTTTCTTTAAGTGTATGCCATAGGCTTGTGTTTGTTCTGACTATAGGTGTATTTACAGTATTTACAATAATCATATGATGATATAAAAACAAATAGAAGGGACGAAGGACATATCAAAGAACTTAATAAAGCAAAACTCAATTAACTAAGCAGAACACAAATCTAGCCTCAAAATTAGCATGTCTGTGCATTGCAAAGAGGTACTCCAATCTTCCGCAGCCCCTCTCCCAAAAACGGAGAGCATACTGACCTAACAAGAGTTAACTCACAAGAGTGAAGAAGAGTGAAAGAAAATGGAGAGAGAGCAGCATGTGGCTGGCAGGGACTGGGCAGCAGATCCTGACCATCCATTCACATGTAGGGCGCTTTCAAACATATAGTTTGTTTGCTCTGGTCCAAATCAGTAAACTTAAAAAAGTTCAAGCCAACCAAAATGCATCATTCAAATCCATATGAGTCATGTGTTTACTCCGCTCATTGCTTAGATGTGTCTGGGCGGGAGTGAGAAAGTAAACACAGAAAGAGGGTCCTGAAGGCGATGGCGTAGCCTACTCTGTTGCTAGCCTAGTCCAGGTCAGACCTCGCCTCATTCTCTGGCAGCCAGCAACTATTTTGCTTCCCAGTATGCAAAGTGCCCCTTTCAGATCGAGGTCGCGTCACATTCCCACCACAAACGAACTGCTTCAAAATTCATTTGTGACCTGAACAAGACCACCTTCTTTAAAGGGTCTCAGTGCAGTCTCTTAACTCTTAACAAGGGGGGGACAGAGTCCAAATCAGCTAGACGAAACAACACAGCTTTGAAACAGCCAAGAAAGAGGGAGGGAACAAACAAGGACATGCACAAAAGCATAACACGCAACACTATCAGAGGTACTGAGTGGAATAAAACACTTTTACAAAACAATCCCAACTCAAGGTCCATTTACTAGCTTTTTCCGGAGCTATGAAACGTGCTACTTGCTCAGTTATCATCGGGATGGAACACAAGGCTGTTATCACTTCATCCATAGCACTTTTAGGACTTCTCATCCGTGTTAAAGGTAAACAATTCTCAACCTTAAAAATGAATTAAATTAATATAAATATACATTTAGACTAGACTTAGACTAGAAAATAGAGTTTACTTGGCAATAAAATGATTCCCCTTATACTGCTTATTTTAGCAAACTGATAGCTGACATTCTTTTAGCACTAGTTGTCAAAGGTTTACTCCATTCTGCATCAGTTTTCCCTGCAGTTCTTTTCCAGCCAGTCTGGAGACTAAATTTAGTTTGAAGAAATAATCCACAGCATTTTCAGATAAATACTTGTCCATTTTGTTGTGACTGATTATTACAACAGTACAGTGATTCAACCTGATGAACATTTTATGCTCTAAACACACACACTGTTTGGTGGGTCTTTTCCTGGGAAGAAATCCTCTGTCAGACAGGAAGTGATGCTTTTCTGTTTCTGGTTTGTTTGGATTTAATAGCAGAAGAACTGGGTTTGAGAAGTGATAGTCACGATGGCTGAAGAGAGAAAGGAGAATGAGGGTGAAAGTTCTTTTTTGACCAAGGAAAAGGAGTGACAAAAAAAATCTGTACCACCTTCTTATGAAAGGTTTATAAGCTGTAACTGATGGCTTTATTAATGGTTAATGTAGTTTTTCTCTATTGTTTTGATTCACTGTTAGAAACAAAAGTGCAGTGAGAATAGGTGGTACAAACGAAAACTGTGTTTTCATTTGCAAAACAGCAAAAGCATGCTCCAAAAGGTGTTGTGTTCTCTGAACTCTTCATACAATGGTTAGAATCACAGACTGGTGGAGACCATGGATGTATGAAGAGAACTGGAAACAGCGTCGGAGGTGGGGCCCCGTTCATTCCTGTGAAAGTTGCTCCGCATAGCTTTGGCATCGTGGGGCCCATAGAGCTAGACTTCCGCCGGCCGAGCCGGTTTAGCCCTCCGTCGTGCAGCTCTTCTAGACTTTCCAAATGTTATTGGAACGAATCATTTCTGAGAGAGGAGGAGTCTCAGATGGAGTAAGCTGAGGTTTAGGAAAGCTCTGATTTCCCCATTAATATTATTAGCATTTGGACCATCAGTAACTGAGTAAGTATGTCACGTTACGACCATAGCAGTTGATATGGAAAAATAATTGCGCTAGGGTAAAACGCCACAAGCACAGAAGACAATAACCCCTTTCGCCGCTGGCAGTCTCAAAATGGCGGACAACTCTTAGACCACACTCTCCTTGCAGACGCTACAAGAAGAACTACAAACATCCAGGGAAGCGGAGCTGGTCGAAATTAAATCTGAAATAGCTGCTTCATACCGAGAGATTAAGACAGCTATAACGTCCCTATGTGAAGAGACTAGGGACGAACTGTCAGGTGAACTGCCCCGACTCACAGCACAAGCGGAGGCCAATAGCAAATATGAAGAAATGAGACGGTCTCTGGGTGAAACGATGGATAGAGTTTTGGCATTAGAAAAAACATAACAGATGCTAACAAAAACATGCCAGAAACTACAAGACAAGTGTTTGGATCTGGGAAATGGAAGCAGGAGGCAAAAAATTTGGGACTTGTGGATGTTAAAGAGGGGTCCCAAAGTGGCAACATTTCTCATAGTTACTGGGAAAATTTGTAGCCCGTCAGTGATTGTTGCAAACATGCACGCGCTTAACCACAACGATGAGGGATTTATACGCTCAGTATCATCCTCTGTTTCTAACCTTCATAGTCATAGCTTGATCCTGGGTGGTGACTTTAATTTTGTGTTGAACCCAATACTGGATAGATCCTCAAACAAACAGCAGACCCTGACCAAATCAGCCAAATTTCCTAAATGCTGCAAATTTAAAAGACCCGTGGAGACATCTGCATACATCTCTATGTATTATAGAATATTCTTTTTTCTCACAACAGCCCAATTCATTTTCCAGGACACTACAGCGTGCATTTCCAAATATAAATACATATAGAACTTGGTGAATGAGCAATAGATTGCTGTCAGACAAATCCATTACTGAACATATAAAGTCTCAGATCGCTTTTTACTTAGCAACTAATAATACTCCAGATGTCTCCATACAGGCGTCATGGGAAGCAGTTATCTGTGGGCAAATGATATCTCATAGTGCACATCTGATCAAGAAGCAAAAAGAGAGAAAAACATCTATAAGGGAACAACTTCTAGCTCTGGATCATCAATATGCAACAAGCCCAAATCTGGATTTATTGACAAAAAGGATCTGAACCCACTATGCTGGAAGTTTTTAATGAATCGTTGAGATTTGGCCGTCTTCCACCAACATTTTATCAGGCATCAATTTCTTTGATCCTTAAAAAGAACAAAGATCCACGGGATCCATCGTCATACAGGCCTGTGAGTCTTCTGGATGTGGACATGAAGATTTTAGCCAAAATGTTGGCTATCAGACTAGAAAAAGTGCTGCCGACAGTCATACATGAAGCTCAAACAGGTTTCATACAAATAATGAAAATTGGTGCATAATCCTCGCAGACTGTTTAAGATCATACACTCACCTGGTTCAAGTGTTCAGCCAGAAGTGCTCAAAACTTTGGATGCAGAAAAGCCCTTTGACAGGGTTGACACAGGGTGTTACAAAAACATTTACTGGTCTCTATAATCCTTTATTTTTATTTTTATTATTATTGGAGCACACGATAAAGGATCTGCAGAAATGTTCTCATCTCCCTATATCATTAGCAGGACGAATTAATACAATTAAGATGACTGTTCTTCCCAAATTTCTATTTTTATTTCAATGTATTCCATTATAACTTAAATCTTTCTTTAAGAGCATAGATAAAGTAATTTTAGAATTTGTCTGGAATAGAAAAACATCAAGGAAGGTATTCCTACAGAGACCCACGTCAACAGGAGGGATGGGTTTACCACATTTTCCGCTTTATTACTGGTCGAGTAACTTATGGAATGTCTCATACTGGTCACAGAATCAACACCCGTCTTGGATGAACCTGGAAAGGGTCTGCTGCGCTCCCTCTCCCTTACCAGCACTGCTCTTCTCATCCTTACCTACGGTGTCTCCTAGCTCTATTGTTAATCCGGTGGTCTCTCACTCTGTCAGAATCTGGATTCAGATAAGTAAACTCTATGGCTGGCATACCAACTCCTTATTGGCCCCCATTATGGCAAATCATTCTTTTGCACCGTCGATTAACAACACTGTATTTGATGAATGGCACAAGAAAGGAATCTATAATTTCATGGACCTATTTATAGACAATTTGTTTCCGTCTTTTGAGAAACTTCAAATGAAATTGCAGGCAATGGCCCCTACCCGTGCAAACTGAGAGAAGTGATGACGCATTTAGATTGAGAGAAAATAACATTCTTATCAAAAAGACAGGAGGGTAAGATAAAATACAGTCGCCTTTTATAAGTTACTTCAACCAGACCAGAAACTGAAACATTAACAAATATGAATACCACCATCTTCACTACTAGTTTCCCACTTACTCTTTGGTCACACTTGATTATACTTGATTATAGAAACAGAGTACAGACAGACCCTCTATAGATACACCAGTTTGTTCATTGACAAGGGTTATAGACATCCACCCCTTTTTATTTATTTCTTTTTTACTTTTCTTTTGTCTTTTTTTTAATTCAATATCGTTTTTTAAAATGAATTGTTGTTTTATTTTACTCTGTCGGTAGGGCAGTAGACTCTTCAGTAAGTGCATAATTCTAAATGTTCTAAATTTTGTATGGCCTCTCAGGTGGAGAGTTGTGTTTTCCAAGTTTCAAATGTTAAAAGCAAAAACAAAAACAACCTTCTTTTTTTAACCTAGTGCATCAAATCACAAGTTCAAACCTGCAGTTATTTAGTGGTGATACACAAAACTGAAAACAAAATCAACACAATATTCCGTATCTTGCCTGTGAATTTAATTCAGTTGTCCACAGACTGTAGCATTCTTCCTGGCTGGACACCTCAGATAAAATAGTTTGTGTGACAAATCCAGCCTTAGTATGAGTGCATGTGCATCGCAGCTTCCTGCTCTGTTTGCGGCAGCTAACCAGCCCGCTGTGTCTCTTCACGCGTGACTTTACACTTCAGTTCAACGTTTTGTTCCTTTGCATGTTTTTACACAGTGACTGAGCCAACACAAGAGAAACCGATGTCTCTTCACTGGCAACAAGATTGAAAATATTGGGAGCAGAAGATTCTCATTTGAAATCTGAATTCAGTGGCTACACTGGTGTTAAATATTTGCAAACCTTGCTTTCTATGCGATAGCTTTGTGGAGAGAAAATAGAACTGAATGAAAAGAACCAGAAAGCTTCAAGAGTTGTAGAATGCATTTTTAGAAGTTGTGATCATTGCATTTGCAGTCTTGAGCACAAATGGCAGAAATGCATCAAATCAATGGAGAAAAACTGTAAATCATTTGCTTGAGATTTAAAATCCATTAATATAATCTTAACTCAAGGTAACCTCACTAGCATTATCTTACTACTCCTTTAAGTAAGGAAAGAAATCCTGAAGTCAAGGAAGGAAGCTGATTTAGGAGAATAAGGCAAGATATTCTAATCTGACGGAGGTTTCATATTGAAAGCACATCTTTCTTTAGGAAGCTGAAGAACAAAGAAGAAGTGTGTAGAAATGAGTATGATCATCTAAACAGACCTAAAGATTGTTTCAAATAGGAAAGGTGATTAAAGTAAATACAGTTAGGGCAAATAGCATCTGAAGAAAAAGTCCCTTGGATTGAAGGATGCCTTAAAACAAAGATCAAAGGCAAAGATAATGATAAACTACATTTAGAAGAAACAGGTGTGTTTGAGTTATTCTGATTTATAAACTCAGCATAATCCAGAACCTAGAGGTTTGTCCCACCTTATTCAGTAGGCTGTGTGCCCAGAAGAAAAGCCCCCAATTCACATCGCGTCCCTGCTAGAGAGTTCAGATTTCTGCTAATGCTCGATTCATGTTAAAGATCTCTGACCACAACCCATCAGCACAGTTTGTTTTCTCAGATAACAAATAAAACTGAGAAGACTTCCCTTTTGTTTGAGCTGCTTTCTCATGAGGATCTTTTACTGTTCAAACACTCACAGAGACCATCAGATAACTAACATTTATTAATTTGCTTTGCTTTTAGAAGACTTTGGAGATCACTGGAGGATGAAGAGCCAGTGGAGCCAATTACACTGGCTCATGTGTTAATATGAAATGCGCCCAAATCCCACAGAGACAGAGTGCCAAGTGTTCAGTTAAACCGATATTTCTCACTTCTTTTCTTTCCTCTCTTCCCTCACCCTCTCCTCCATTCTTTCCCTTCTGAGGTTTTCATCATGTTTTATTTACACGTCTGACCAAAAGAATCCTATACACAGGAAATACTTGTGATTGTTAGTTCCTTTCCTCTAATGTGGGGAAGTTTATTTATTTCAACAAACATTCCTGATTTGCACAGCGCTGGCCTCGCACAGTCGAGCTTTTTCAGACGAGCGTGTGTCTAAGCTATAGGCCTATATTTAGACATGGCTGCTCTCTGTTTGTAATGATGCTGTCAGCAAAGCTCTTTGATTTCATGCAGGTGTCATTCTACAGCACGCTGAAGCTCAGAAAGGATCATTTAGGACTTTCAATGCCATCAGGCCTTCCCAGATACTAATATAGGATTAAAAAAAGAAGACCACATAGTGGGAAAGTCATTTATAGTGACTCTCTCACTTGTCATTTAAACTTTTTTACTATAGGGTGTTTTATGATCCGTGGTCCGTAGCATTTAGTCCGAGGACCGAAGTGCTAGGGCTTCTTCTGACTTTACTGATTTTGTGCGTGAAAGTTCATTCTTGACCTTGGAAACAGCAGTTTGACAAAAAAGAGAACTGCATCTCGCAGTCTACCTCAGCGGCTGGAGTTTGCTCAGTAATGAAATGCAATGCACGACAACCGAGCAAATTCCATCTGCTGAGGAAGACCATAAGATGTGACTGAACGCTTAGAAAAGCTAAAATGTGGATTTTTTTTACCTGGACTTTACCTGTGCTCTTATTTCAAAGAATGTTGCTACTCTCAACATGATCCAGGGTTAGTATTGCCAGTATGTATCAATTTTTAATCAATATTATAATTTTCATCATTATAAGTATCACCATTAGTAGCACTAATTGTACTATGAGGATTTATATACAGTGACGTCTCTAATTTTCAGAGGCTTTTCCAACACAAAAAGAGACAAATTTTGGGGGAAAACACTGATTACTGTATGTTGTCACAAAATCAGCTGTCAATAATTTCAATATAAATTTGAAAAAATGGAAATTCATGAACAGCTCTACTCAAGAACGATTTTCCTGTACCAGACTAAGTCGTCTGTGTAACTGCCAAAGGAAGCCAAGACACTGAAAACTGCAAGAGGGTGAAAAATTAGTGTGAAAACAAAGCAGAAACATTTTTTTTTCCATTCCAGAAATCATCATGTGACCTCTTCAGAAGTGGTTGACACATTAAAGAATGGGCTCAGGATCAAACTCTTCAGTCAGTGGCACTTTAGACTAGACTGCAGAGTAATTCTCCTTCACAGTGGATTTCTCATGAGTCAGAACTTTGAGTCCATGTGCTTTTGGAGTGATCAGGGGTCGTCAGTTTTTGGAGTCATGTTAATTAAATGTTAACTGATATTGAAATTGTCTGTAATCCTTGTCTTTGGTCCCTTAATGGCGATTCTTATTATCAATCTGAAGTTGATACTGCTTCTGCCAAGAAAATAATCTCAGCATCCTGATATCTGTATCCAGTCGCTTTGGATAAATAATGTTTTTTCACTAAATCTATGATGTACGACAACACAACTCAAATCGCTCAGTCCTCTACAGCTGAGGCCTGGCAATCCTCAATGAACATCATAAGCTTCAGATCTGAAAAGAAAAATACTCAAATATACGTGTTATCTGTCTCTTTTCAAAAAGCACTTTTGATCACAAAAAGGAACAACTTTAGGTGACATTTCATTCAAACAGCAACAGCCCCCTGTCTTCCAACAGTATTTCTGTTTTTACTCACAATTTTAAATAAATCATGCTGTCATTGTACTACCCATCTAAACTTTATTTTGCATATAAAATTCAGGGCGGAGTTCAATGTAAAATAGAATTTGATTACATTATTGAGTACTAAACTGTATTTTCATATTGTACTGTATCTCCAGAGATACTGTGTAGGCTACACAGGCCCAGCCATGACAGTCAAGATTCTTCGTTGAATTACGCAAACATATATACTCTAAGGGTTTGAACGAAGAGAGAAATACTGTATATATGAGCTTTCCATAAATATTCACATGACAATGACGACATCATTATATACTTTTACCTTCTTGTTGCATTAAGCATTACAATGCGCAGCCATAGACTTTGAGGAGCAACAGTCTTGGAAAAATTGGTGAAAATATCCACAAACCTGACAATTATGCATGCGTAAAAATATATCTGAAAGCCTCCCTGCTGTTTCTCACTGTCTGAAAATTGCTGTAGATTATGCAGATGGCATAGATCCTGAAAAGAACACAACAGTATGCTGTCTCATTAGTAACCCATCATGCAAAGCTAATTACAGACGTTACACCTTTACGCATCCGTGCGTAAAATCCATTAAAGTCAAAAATAATTGTACTCATTTAAAATGCAGTACTTTGTCGGGGTAGGCGAGTGACAGGTAAGAGCAAAAGGGGAATCCCATCTGGTACAACTGATGCGGTCGAGCACCGAGGACCACAGACGAACTGAGAGCGGGACTTTGGCGCTCTGCACATGTCTCCGCTGACGAACCGAGGATGCTGTTGCGCATTTCGTCTTCACTTTTCGATAAGATACTCTCAATGGTAAAACATTTTGATTTATCCCTGCCCAGAACATTTCCTTTCGGCCTGTCCTGTGCAAGTGCAGCCAGCTTTGTGTTTCCTGCGCAGCTGACGGCGCAGAGCGGACCTCTCTCTCTTTCTCTTCCGCTGAACGCTGACCTTCTCTCCTCTGACTCCCGGCGGAGGGACGCGCCTGGGAAATTCGCACCGTCCATCCACAACGGAGCGTGTCTCAGAGTGGGACATGGCTCTGGCTGGGGGGCGTCAAGCCTCCTCCCGTTGGACACGGGGGTGTCTTGGTTGGGGGGCACTTTAAGTCTCTGTATGGGGGGATATTGCGGCTGTTCAGCGTGGTTAAATTCGACAAGAACAGCTTTTGTGTCTGGTTGCGTCTCCATCCTCTCCGCATCCTGCCTCGCTGGTACCTCTGTTATCCCCGAGCCAGTCTGATGTCTCAAAGAGGATTGAGGGGCCCTGGATGGCCCCGGACCCTTGGTGCGCTTGTGTCCAGCGGCTTTGGGGTCCAGAGCTTCCTGCTGGCTCTTCGCCTTCCTCTTTCTCCGACGGTAGTTGCCGTTCTCAAACATATCTAGGCACTTGGTGTCCAGCGTCCAGAAGCTGCCTTTGCCGGGCCGGCCCTTCTCTCTGGGCACCTTAATGAAGCAGTCGTTCAGGGAGAGGTTG
Organism: Siniperca chuatsi; assembly: GCF_020085105.1. Classification (NCBI taxonomy): domain Eukaryota; kingdom Metazoa; phylum Chordata; class Actinopteri; order Centrarchiformes; family Sinipercidae; genus Siniperca; species Siniperca chuatsi. The sequence goes on along the minus strand of NC_058045.1, from coordinate 26,691,415 downwards.
TGGCGGATGGAGTTCTGCCAGCCCTGCTTGTTGTCGTGATAAAAGGGGAACCGGTCCATGATGAACTGGTAGATGCCGCTGAGTGTTGCGCGCTGTTCCGGGGCGCTCTTGATGGCCATGGCGATGAGTGCGATGTAGCTGTAGGGCGGCTTCTGCGGAGGCTCCTGGCGGGCCGGCACGAAGCTCAAGGCAGCGGGCACGACCCCTCCCCTGTCCCCTCCGTACAAGTAGATCAGCGGGGGAGCGGAGAGGCTCAGGGCCGAGGATGGCACTCCGAGCGACGGCAGGCGGCCGTGGTAGAGAGTCATGACGTGTGTCCCGGGGAAAGCTGAGCCTGCTCCCGGAGCTCCTCTCCTCCACTGACTGACTCTCCAGCCTCATGAGGGCCCCAGAAAATGTTAATAATTGTTGTACGTTTGCTGTGTTATGTTGACTTTGCACTGGGAAATAAATTGTCCATCATAAACAGTCGGTGGTGTTCTCAGCCCACCCACATTAATTAAAATTTCATTGCACTGAAACTCCCTCATGTCCCCCCCTCTGCCCAACAACCAATGAAGTGCCGGGTTATTCCCTCATCTGTTTATAGAATTAGTCGCTTGATAAGTCTGCCCACCCAAGTTGAATCAAGCTGTGTTTATTTGGAAAAATTTCCGGGCACCCAATACATAAACGCACTGATGTGCTGTTTGAAATATCACGTCCACCCCTGACGCTGAGAGTTGCTCACACAGAGAGAACAAGCAAACATTGCCGAGTCCTTTCTGGGAGTTGCTGTGGGTTCGCTCAAATGAAAACAAAGTGTATAAAAGGGAGAATAACTTAAACAATTTCTTTGTAACTCGTGTCGGGTCCTCTTCTTGCCTCCAGTCCACCAAAAGGGACGCAGAGGGAGTGTTTTTTTTGTGTGTAGGAACTGATGAGTAAACACCACACCACTGTTAGTCAAAGAACATCTGAGGACACAGTAAATGATATTAGAATTATAAGAAGAGATATTATAATAATAATCACAATAACAGTGGCACAACTACTACAGGTCTACAGCTGGTCTATATGCATATATCAATCACTATCAAAGCATTATTATTATTATTATTATTATTATTATTATAAGAAATGTTTGATTATGCACCATAATGTTTATTTAATTAATACTATAATTATGATATTAGATTTTGATATTAGACTTTTTTATAGCCTCCATCTCTTTTCTATCATTTGTATCCCAGTGCACTTTGTATTTACCATTTGGTGTATATATTTATTTCTATTTTATTTGTAAAGGGACCATGTACAACATTAAACATAAATGTTGCCATTTGATGTATTGTACCAGAGTTAGCTTTAAACTCATTTTCATCTGCAGTTCCTGGGCAATTAAAACATGCATAACAGCACCAAACAAACAGACTATGAGCACAACAGAACAGGATTCATAATACAAAATAACACAGAGCAGCACATCACACACACACAATGTCAGCAACAAATTAAAAGCAAGCATATTTGTATACAAAGCAAAACCAATAAAATGCAGTCAGTGGTTACAGAGTTGAGCAGCATTTAGCATTTTAAGGTTAGTTATCTATACCAGTGGTTCCCAACCTTAAAGGGTTTCAAGATAATTCCAAGGGGCCATGTGATGATTAACAGGAATAAAGTATAATATAATACACACGATACTCTTTGAGACTTTACTCAAATCTTTGCTTTGTTCTTGTGAATTACTGTGAATTTGACCTGTTCAAAAAAATTAATCTGAGAGATAAAACCCACTCTTGGTAAAAGTGGTCACAACTCTTTACTTTAACTTTATCTTTAAAAAATGAGAAGAGGTCTTCCCTTCGTGATTGGCTCCTTAAGGGGGTCCCTGGTGGCTTCAGGGCCATGGGTAATTGCTGGATCTGGGAACAATGTGGAGCAAAGATTGACGAGATTGGTCATTGCTCTAAATAATTAGAAGTAGGGGAGTTTGTGAAAATAACAAGCGCATGTAATTAATCACAACAGCTCTGAAATAAATCCCCCCATGTGTAAAGCTTATACTCAAGAGAACACAAACCCAGCTTACCTCCCTTCATTATTGCTTGTCTACCCCCTGTCGTAATCGGAGCACCCTACATCATAATACAGTATTAGACAAAAACAGCACAAACTTCAACTCAGAATGATCAGAGCTGAACCCACGCCTCCACAGTGACAACGAAAACTGAACATCATACATTTCATAAAGTTCACGGGTAGGTTCTAGAGCTGATACGAATAATTGAGCAACAGAATCTACAACTATTTCGATAATTGTTATTGGTTTAATTCATTCATCAAACTGAAATGCCAAACATTAGCTAGTTCCTGCTCCTGAAATGTGAGAATTTGCGATTTTTCTCTTTATATCATTGTGAATCATGGATGGATTAACCTGTTTAGGGGCCCTGAGGCAAACATTTGCCATTGGGACTCATCGATCTCCCCTCATACGCACACACCATCTGCCCTGCACAGGCCATCTACACTGTAGACTGTAGGCCCACTTTGACCGAATGGTTCCATCCTTGTTGTCAGTTGAACAAAACAAGCAGTTTAAACACGGACTAATTACACACCGACAATGAAAATATTTATTTGCATCTGTTTCTGTCATTTTGTTCAACCTTTAAGTCTACTATCAGTTTTCAGAGCCTGGATGGTCACCTGAATCGACATGCTTTAGGAGATGTATTCCAAATAAATTCCTGCATGATTTTTGCTCTCCATTATAATAACAAAACTACACAATTAAATCACACATACAACATACTGCAATGATACGCAAACCTGTAAGTCACGCAGAGCCGTATCTAACTGATGGTGACTCTGCTCATTGGATTAAGTTGCATGTTCTAGATATTGGCTCTGTTTGTTTCAAAGCTGAACAAAATGAAATGTGGTGTTTTAATTGTCCTTAAAGAAGCTGCAGGCAGGCGCTTAGGACTGTATTGCCTTACAAGGACAACATGGACAGTGTATTATTTGTAGATGTGAGCATGATGCTTTATATTATGTATTTTCCTGTTTATAGGTCAAAGGAGGATTATAACAACTTTACAAGTGCACACAGCTGGCTCCTGCTTACATTAGGGGTTTGCAGCTTTCAGTGGATAAACTCAGAAGTTGGTCTTTTCTCTGTTTCTCTCTCAGCAGACGGTGATTCATGAGCAAATAAAACTAAACTAACATGCAAGTATTAGACGTGTACATGCCACAGCAAGCAGGATTTATAAGGCATCTGCTTCCATCCATACTGCACAAGACACATTTTAGAATTAATGGTAATGAAAGAGCATGTATCTATCAGCTGGTGCACTATAGACTTGTGAGCCTATGATATGAGCAGATGGATTTTTTTATACGGGCTATTAACCACTAATCCCAGTGTTAATGCTATAGCCTTTAAGACACATAAACTCAGGTGAGTTAACAAAATTGCAAGTGTGTTCAACATTCAGGGGCATTAATTCACCAAACTCCATGCTGTAGAAATATTCCTGTATCCAAATATATCATTTGACACCATACAACTAACATAACCTACTTGTGTACATCATGATTGACATTACATGATCAGTGTGAGAAATAATTTTGCATAATTCTCATAAACTGAGGGAACTCGTGTAAAATTTCAAATAAATTATTAATAGACTATCCAGTCTTTCATTTGAAATAGATGATCTTTTTTTTTTACCATCTATGGATGTGCAAAGACCTTAGGTTGATCAAACAGTTTGAACCAGCCAATCTCAACAAAGGCCCAAATTTAAATTTGTATCTACTGTTTTCCGCCCTAATAAATTGAAAAACATGACCTGAGAGGAAGAGAGCTTATCAGTTTCTTCCTAAATTGACTTAAAGATCTTTGTTTCCTTCTTTGCCTTCTCTAAGTTTAGTAAAGTTTACCCCAAAAGATGTAACTTGCTGATCTTCAGTATATCAACACAGTACTGTATGTAGTAAAGTAAGTACCTTAAAGATCCCCTCCATGTGATGTTTTATGACATAGAAATACTCTGCTTTGAATAATAATTTGTGTCTGATATGGTTTTTCCACAAAAAAGTTCAATTATCTAGTTAAAATACTTACATCTACTATTTTTCAACTCCCTCATTGAAAAATCCAGAATTCATGAATAGGCAAACATTTTTACCTGCTGGAAACAAGATGTTTCCTGCTTCATTGAAGGCGAGCGCAGAGAAACGTTCCCCCTGCAACGACTGAATGTGAAAATGGCCTTCTAGTGTCAAAACATCATTCTGCACACTTTAAGAATCACTAAGCCTAAAAAGTATTTAGTGGGGCCCATTCCTAATTTACATTCATTCACAGCCCCTCCGTTGCTCTGTGGGAATAAATTATGGGCAGAAATGCCGACTTCATTCCATTGTCGCAACTATTACAACAGTCACTTTGTGTAAGAGCATTAGCTAAAGGCTAAATTAGTCTTCTGTATGATTATGTGAAAATGTTGAGATTTTGACCTGGTATCCATTTTGGTTACAATTCACTAGCAGTTTTCCCATTTTTGCCTTTAAACTCTGCAGTGAACCTCTCAACTTCATCCCATTTCTAATCCAAGTTCAAATATGTGTGGTATTTGGTGACACCTTCTGGACAAATAGAAAATTGCTTTACTCTCACAACTGATAATACAGTGTTAATTTATTATAGTATATACGGAAGTATTCGAGTAAAGGTAAAACGTGATATAGGAATTTGGTGAAATCAATGAATCTGTTATCATTCATTTAATGAATTTCAAGTTACCTTAAAATCCTAGTTATCATTTCAGACACCATGTCAGAACTTTTAATCCTGACTTCTCCAGACACCAAGTCTTGTATCTTGAAATAACGAGTTGAATGCTGAGTGTTCACCAAAGTTAGAGTTACAACTCTCCAGAAAGCCTTCTTTTTTCTGCTTTGAATAGTTAAAACATGTGGTTTTATACAAGTGACTTTTAATATAGGTCATAAAGTCGGTAACTAACTGGCTGTGTAAATAGGCAACTAACTAATAAGTTCACCACATGAACTCAATAAGACCATAATGTGTCAAAAGTGTGTTTGATGTTATACCCCCAAGTTGCCAAAAAATGATTAATGAAACTTTAATATTTCTTCTCAAGTTCAGTCAAAAGCTCATTGAGTTTAACATCACAACATATGATCAAACTTTCAACAAATATTATCTAGTTTTCAACTGAGCAAACATCTGCTGAGAGACGCCGCAAGATGTGGTTGAAAGCTCCAGAAAAAGCTGGTAATTGGACCTTGAATTTAAAGTATTCCAGTGTGGTTAAGACAGCGAAGGAAATTATGGTTTTGTTATTTTTATTTAAGCTGGACAAGCTTAAAATGTTTCACTGTGAACATGAACCAATTTTTTTTTTTCTCAAAGACTTTTTAATCAGTGCTCAAGACATACCGTACAAAATAGACTCAACTGTACAAAGCTGCTCTGGAACATTAACATGAGTCAAAACTGAAACAACACCACAACGATGATCTTTCAACATTTTGAACCTAAAGGGAAGTGACCTCGGTCCTGTCAGACGATGTTTGATTGGAGGTTTCTGATGCGTTGCGTGGATTATCTGTCTGCTTTGGAGCAACGAGATACTTCACCGCCCAGTGCAGCAAGGATTCAGCAACTTTGAATCGACTGAAATCCTGCAGATTCTGTCCAGACACTTGGTAAGAGTAAGAGAACAGCCTGCCATCGCTGTGAACAGTGGAAGTCTTTCTCGAGACAGTCTGCACCTGTTTGCGACTGCTGCCTTCTTCGGCCCCGGAGCCTGCCTGAGTCTCAAAGAGCCAAGATGGAGGGCTCCCACTGATCTGAGCTTCCTCATCTTCCTCCTCCTCTAAGGTGGTTAGTCCTTCTGTTGTGGGCTCACTTCTCTTTCTCTTTTGATATTTTCTCTCAACAGTCTCCTCCATGTCCTTCTCCAAAATCTGGCTTTCTTGGTCCAAACCCTGAAGATTTTGTTGTGCTGTGTCGGCGCGGTGTTCGTCTGTGGCAGGCAACAGGTTTGACGGTGCGGTGAAGGGTTCTGGTGGACTCACGGAAGTTGAAGAACTGGTAGAGGTGGAGAGGCTAGTTGAGTGTGGCAGTTTCTGGTACGGTGGCAGGTCGCTGTGCTGCCCTTCGCTGTGCTCTGATGTTTGCCAGGATTCCTTCGAACTGTGGACAGGAAGTTGCGTGCCGGTTAAGATCACAGCATGATCAGGCTTAGATTCAGCAGCAGTGGGATTGTGCAAGGAGTGGGTTGGTGTTGCTTCTGGGGATGCATCAGAGGATGATGAGGTGTCGCATGGAGGAAAAATGTCCCAAGGGTTGGATAAAGGCCTGATGTCGCTGTCAACCATCCCTTCGATTAGGTCCTCATGTAGCATGCTGTCCTCCACAGGAAGAGGCGAGTTCTCACTGGCATCGTGATCTATCTTTACAACTGCTGGCTTGGCTATTCGCCAGTCTGCATCATCAACAGAAGGCTGCGTTGTCTCTGAATGTTTGCAGACTTGTGGCAAACCTCTCTTTCTGTCCTCAGAGGCAGCAGAAAGCCCACTTGGTGTCCTGTTTCCAACATCTGGTAGTGTTTGCAGCTGCTGAGCATCTTCCTCTGGGATGACAAGACACTTTGAGGGGACCCTGAAACATTTCACTCCCTTATATCTAACCCTGTCGACATCCCAGCTCGTGGCAGTGAATGTGTCTGGGTGGCTCAGCGATGAGGTGCAAGTTGAAGTGGAGGGCTGCGGGCTCACGGGGCGGCTGCTTGCCATCATCAGCCTCTCCCTAACATCCTCCAGCACAGCCTGCAGGCAGTCGTGCTGCCACTCCCCCAGCAGCTCCGACAGATCAAACCCACACTGGCCCTTCTGAGAGTCCTGCACCTCCTGACCCAGCAGGGCCCTCCATGTCTTACAGATCTTCAGCCTGACGGAGGGCAGTGTCGTGCAGCAAGGGGTGCTGTCTTTAATTGGACCGGCTGCAGTTGTAGCCAGCTCTCCAACTGATAAGAAGAATCTGCATTTGGTCTGTTCGAGGGCCATGTGAAACTGCAGCTGGTAGTCCTGAATGCACACCGTGGTGTTGACCAGGCTGGTGAAACACTCGCGGTCCTCCTGCTCCTGAAGATGCTCCCAGGCTGATGCGGTGAGAATGGCAGGGATCTGAAGCACCCCGTCGGACAGGAAGAGCAGCCCTGTGGGGCCCTCAGAGCCCTGAGCCTGGGACTGAGACATCTGACCCACTCCGATGACATGAGCCTTCAGCCGCCCGCTGCTGCTGCTGCTGCTCCCCTCCCGACTGTCATAGCTCAGGAGCAGACTCTCTATCCACGGAGACAGTCTGCTCCAAGCAGGTCGAGGCATGTTTGTAGTTTCAAACTGTGTGTCTCCAGTTATGCTCCGTCAGGCAAACATTTACGATGCTCGGTGGTTCCTCCATCACAACATCACAATGGGAGCTAGAAACGAAAGGCATATCGCATATGAGCCATTATAAGATACTAATTTGTTAGTTTATCATGATACATTCTGGTTAAATCGTGGGAAGAAGTTATCACTTATAGCTAAGCGCGAAAAACTTTGCTAGGACCGGCGCATTACTGACATCTCCACTACGGACAGTTTTTACAGCCATGTTGCACGATTTCCTCTTAGCTAGCACAGCTAACGTTAGCCTACACAAGAATAACGTTAGCCTACACAAGTAACGTTAGTCAGTGATATTACCTTTATGTAATCCTGCGCAAAACAAGTTAGAAGCGGAGACAGTTGTTTCAAGATACCGAGAGATAACAGTGGACAGAATGTAGACGAGTTTCCTTCAAATTAAAAGCGCAAATGTTAGTCCATGTGCTCTTGCACAGACCAGTATGGCCATGAATATATACGGTGAAAATAAGATTTACAAATTCACTATCACACACTCGTGTTATTTAACGAATTTATATTACTAAAAAGTATACCAACAGTATACTAGTTGGTCAAGAGGGTTTTACTCACACCGGAAATACTGTTTGAATGGTGATAGTCTTGATGGCTTTCTGTCACATCGATCACTTTCTGCTGGCAGTTTAGTTTTGAGGCCCCGTTCCACTTCTTTTTAATTCTCGCTTCTTATATCCATTTCGAAATCTGAACAAAGGATACGCGAATATTTTTTTTTTTGTCTTAGTTTGTAAAGACAAGTTAAACAAATCCGTTCATATAACTTGGCTACATCTGTTGTTATCCACAATTCTGTTGGTACACAGGTTGCTCTTCAAGTATTGGGACGTTGTTTGTCTGTCCGCTTTCCGCCTGGCAGATGCTGCGTTCAAGTGCCAGATGAATTCTACAACTTCTTCAACGGCTGTGATAATAAAAGGCGTGTTCTCACCCAGCTTGTTTAAAGCTATTCAACTAATCGGTTCTCTTGGTTATTATTATGAGAACTTTGATCACATTTTTTTATGTGAATATATTTGTTTATCTTTATTTGGATAGGCAGCCCAATTTTATATTAATACAGGAATTCCTTATTTACCATATGTCCTTTGGCCATGAATGCAGCACAATACATAAACGTACACTTGCAACATTCTCGCATGGAGTGATTCATGTTGTCCTACAGCCCGTTCCCAAAAAAAAAAAAAAAGACAAGCGCATTTCGTAGTCATAAGGTAAGACATTTAAAAAGAGTAACGTTAAGCTTGAACTGTTAAAAGGAAAAACATGACATAACAATTGAACCACTGTAAACATACAGTGCAGGGCTCAAGCCTACGTCAATGTGTTTCTAGCGTTCAGTAACGTTAATTTGGCTAACCAAATTAGACTAGCATTAGCTAGCCTTAATTCCGTAACATCTTCCACTGCTGAACTGTAAATAACTTCGCTAGCGACATTATATCGTCATTGACATAGGAACTGTTAACCGACGGCTGTTTTGCTAACGTTACTAGCCTAACTTAGCCTTTACGTGCCATTTTCACCACCAGCTTGCCCAAACTTAATTTAGAAAACTGTCAGTTGAAGATTCGTAAAACCAAGCGTTGTCTTTTCCCCACATTATTCGGCGTTCAATTAGCAGTATATTATTTTAGTTAACATTTAACGTTTACGTTTTGTTAACATAGCTCGTCACTGCCCACTGTGGTGTGTTGTAGTAGATGACAAATTAAATGAGCAGTCTGCGAACTGATTATTACGGCCATTTTTTTAATCGAAATAAGTGTTTGTTGTGTTCGTGTTGTCTTTTGTGCCAGCCGAACTGAAGAATGTCCCCCGTTAATTTGTTTAAAGTCAAGCCTAGACATGCCGGATTCTGGATCGAGTGAACCCGGTTCGAAGGTTTCGGACCCACAACATTCCCAGAAACTTCTTAGGGTCCTTCGCATCTTCTGGCAAGAGCAAAGTTTCCACGATGCGCTGCTGGTGGTTGATGGAGAGGAGCTTCCTGTCCAGAAAAACATCCTGGCTGCTGCCAGCCCTTATATCAGGTCAGACATCTGTCCTAGTCTTTCAGCACAGAGTCAGGCACATCAGCCCAGATATGATCATGCATTATGTTATGGCTGGTGTTTACAATGTTAAAGCAACATGGGTGTGTCTATTTTAGCAGTGGTAGTGGTACTGCTGAGAATGATTAAAGTGCTTCAGGTTTCTAGTTTTTATTTTCATGTTTTTCATATTCAGTTATGTTAATGGTTTCCTGTTAGGACCAAGCTGAACTACAATCCTCCAAAGGAGGATGGGTCTACATACAGAATCGAGCTGCAGGGGGTCTCCATGCCCATCATGAAACAGATCCTGGACTACATCTTCAGCGGTGAAGTGAGTGTGGAGGCTTTAAAAAGCGAAGTGACATGCTTTGGTTTTAAGGTGTGGTAAGCACAAGTAATTGTGTCCTGCCCATCCTAATATATTGTTGTGGATATCCATTTGCCCCACCTTCCTCTTTCTCACTGCCTGCATATATGTGTCTTTCCTTCACACGCAGATCACTTTGAGTGAAGAGACCATCCAGGACATGGTGCAGGCATCTGACCTGCTTCTCATGACTGACCTCAAATCCCTGTGCTGCCAGTTCTTAGAGAGCTGCATCACTGCAGAGAACTGCATCGGCATCCGGCTCTTCTCTCTGCACTACTGCCTTTACCACGTCCACTATGCCGCCACCGAGTTCCTGCAGACACATTTTGGCGATGTGGCGCTCACTGAGGAGTTCTCGGAGCTGCTCCCGGACCGGCTCTGTGAGGTGCTGGCTATGGAGAAGTTGAACGTGGGCAACGAAAAGCACGTGCTGGAGGCTGTGGTGCGATGGTTCGCGCACGACCCAGAGGATCGCAGGGTGGGTGATGCTCACTACAGGTTCAGTTTGGAATGGTAAATGGACTGTACTTATATAGCGCCTTTCTAGTCTTTCTGACTACTCAAAGCGCTGCAAGAGAGAGCGCTCTTGGAGATAAGAGAGGTTATGAAAAATGTATGATAGAGTGATATGATAGACGTTGATCTCAATGTCGAACCCACAGAGTATTATTACAAACTTTGTAGTTCTCCTCACCTCTTTGTTCCATTTTAGTTTCTTTTAGCTCAGTTTTAGTACCCCCAACTTTGATCATCAGCCTTGTTTCCAGCAGAATCAATTTTCAGAGAGAAAAAGCTCAGAAAAACCCACTCTATACTGTCTGCCCAGCACCAAACATCAGACAGACAAAGTTAGTGACTAGCTGTTGAACACAGTGTAGCATTTAGCACCAAAAGAGCCAGATATTTATGGAGTTACGTTTGTATCCTTATTATGCAAAAACAAAAAATAGGTTTGAGAGCAGAACTATCCACACTTACAACTTTGTGATAAAACATTTCATCCACAATTTTTCTTTGCGAATCCACAAGTTTTACGAATCCTAAATGTTTAGCTGAAATCTTGTAGGTGGGACCTATTAAAGATATATCTCTATTGGCCAGTCTCGACTGGAGTGACAGATTGGCAACATCCACTGTTATTAAATGAGAGAGGGAGTTTTGAATTCCGTGGAGAAGACAGAGTGGGAGAAAAGAAAACCAATGCCCTCTTAGTAATAGGAAGAATGCTGTGTTTGAGCTGGTGTATGTAGATTGCTTTTTGACTGCAGTCAAGTGAGCTGTTGTTTGTGAAAACCCAGTCACGCCAGCCGCCGTTTGGATTTTGAGTACAGCAGATAGAAAGAAAAACAAGCATTTGCATTTGATATGTTGCAACATCTGCATTTGATATGTTTCTCGCCTCTTTTATTCAGGTTTTCCCTTTTAAAGTTAGGGTAGGTAGCAAGACACAGCTATATTTTGAAAGTATCCAACTGAAAAAATCCCACCCCCTCCCTTCAGGCCTCCCTCCAAAGCCACTCCCCCAAAACACATTTTCATGTGCAATGAGGGAATGGGCAGAGTGCGCGCAGGTAGACGTGCAGGTAGGCCTGGGCTTATTACAGGCCTGCAACAGCCACAGATACCGGATTATTGATTGCTGTCGGGATGTAAAGAGAATTTCAACAAATAAAAATAAATAAATAAATAAAAAAGTCTCTGAAATACATTACCTACCCTAGCTTTAATTTGTCCCCAGTCTGTATTTTTTGATTGCATAATAAAGACACAAAAGTAACTCCATAGATGTTTTGGTGGAGTTGCTGGAGAGCAAAACGGAGCTAAAAGGAAAGTGAATATTGGACTTACATTTGCCAGGTTGAGGAACACGACTCCAAATGAATGCTAGTGTATCTCGTCTATCTTGTCTGCTGGATGTGTACATTTCTTTCCAACTTGTTCACTATATAAACTTTATAAGTTGACGATATGTCAATTTTGTGGTTACAGCTTGTTCTTATGCCCCCAAGTGGCCAAAAACGCAAATTCATTTGGCCCTATGTGCTGCAAGCTTGTGTTCCACAAACCACAAAGTGAGTCTTATTCCATCTGTATTTGCAGGTACACATGAAGGAAGTGATGTCTGCAGTATGGCTGCAGGGCCTGGACGTGAGCTACCTGAGAGAGCAGGTAGGGGAACTGTAAAGTGCACTCCAGATTGAAATGCATGCTTTATAGTATTATCAATAGTCAAGTTTATCTATATAGCACATTTCATACAACAGGCGTAGACTCAATGTGTGTCAAATTAAAAGCAAGCAAGCAAAAAATAGGATCATCAGGAATAGATCATACATGACAAACATATAGTATAGCAATCCAGTCAAAGCATTTCACAAAGTTTCACATTGTGTATGCTATTTTTGAGACAAAAACTCAGGAGCTTACCTTGTTGTGTGCTGCATGGTATCCCATTAGGCCATGGGGGAACCACTGATGAGGGAGGTGATCAGAGAGTACTGTCAGCCGGTGCTGGGAGATGGCCAGCTGCAGGGTGAGGCTCTGCTCGCTGCCTTCAAACCCAGAGGTTACTCAGAGTGTATAGTTATCGTTGGAGGAGAGGATCGCAAGTGAGTCCACTGTCTTTATTTTTTAGGGCCCGAGCAACGACTGCTGCGAGGTCCCTATTGAAACTGAAGGAATGATGATTGTTATTATTAATATTATTATTCATATTATTTTCTTATTTTCTATTTGCCGCATTCATTTGCTCATGAAATTTTGCACACGTCAGACGTGGCGAAAAATTTGATGTTTTATGGGTCTTGTGCATGGGTGTGGCCAAATGGCTCCATAGCGCTGCCTAAACAGCAGCCCCAGCGGCACGTTTCACCTAAATGTACGAAATTTGGGAGGCACATGGATCATGTCCAGACATAAAAAAAACCCTCTTGGACCCATACCCTAAACCTAACAGGAAGTCGGCCATTTTAATTTTATTTTTTGTGTTTTACGCATCCTGTACTTTAACAAACCCCTTCTAGAGAATTAATCAGATCAACGTCAAATTTGGGCAGTAAAATATAAAGACCTTCGTGATGAAAAGTTATCAAAAGCTTGAGTTTTTGTCAAAGGGCGTGGCGTTGTTATAATTTCAGTGCACTTGGTCAAATCTGCCCCAAACTTCACATGTTTCTTAAGAGTCCTGACCTGAACACATCTACAGGGCAATATTGAATCATAGTCATAGCGCCACCTACAGGCAACAGGGAGTCAGCCTTAAACAAAGAAAATAACGTGGGAAATGTGGTCACAACCAGAGGAAGAGGTTAAATTAGTGCTGAGTTCACCCAGATCACACGGTTGGCTCACATCCTGTCTGGTCTGATGGTTTTTGTCCTGTACAGAAACCGGAAGCCGACTGCTGTGACACGCTGCATGTGTCCGCTCTACGACACCAACAGACAGGCCTGGATCGAGCTGCAGCCAATGAGTGTCGCCCGCCTCAACCACGGGGTGGTCGCTGCCGGTCAGTGCTGGGCTTAGGCCAGAAAAATACATCCACAGCAACTGATGTGCTGCAGAAAACACATCTGTAACATCTGTGATTCTTTCATCAGGATTAAGAGAATTCCTATTGAGTAGAACAGTGCAAACGGCAGGTCCAACAAATATGTAAGTCAGTAATAACATTGTGTTTCCTGTCTGTTAGAGGGTTTTCTGTTTGTGATGGGCGGAACAGATGAACACAACACAGTCCTGGACAGTGGAGAGAAATATGACCCTGACTCCAACACCTGGAGCCCCATACCCCCAATGCTACAGGTATACTCATGCCTTTCTGTAACTGTACGTCTCCTGAGGTTTCAGCAGTTAGAATTATCCCTCCATTATAAGTATATAAATGGCTGAGTGATCTTTTTGGTAGAATTTCTGTCCCCTTTTTTTCTTGTATTTTACTATGCAGTTCAGTCCTTTCCTCAGTTCAATATTTCTATCAAATAGACACTGAAAATGTCTATTAGACACTGAAAATGATAATTTTGTTATTGGAATTTGCTTGATAAATTATCAGTCCATCATACAAAGTGCATTTCTGCAGCCATGTTACGTTATATGTTCTCTGACGTTTTTTCAATTTTACATCATGGCCACTAGTTGTCAGCAGTGCTGCAATACAGGTTCACACACCCCCAGTCACCTTCTTACATTTTATAGAGAAAAGTGGTGTCATTCACATTATATGTTGACTATATATTGTTGAACGCTCTACACAGTACTTATGCATTAAAATCAGACTTGTAGAAGATATTATTCATAATATTTTGATAGATAAGAATATCAGATTAAAGTAATATAGTGTAAACCACTACCTAAAATGCTAATCAAAAACACTGTTGGAGACATAAAAGCAAAGCAAGAGGAATAAAAGGGGAAGTCAAAAGTGTTTAAAAAAAAATAGAATAATAAAAAAAGTTCAGTTCTTCTTATGGGTTTTTATGATTTCAAAAGGTGATACATGACTGACCAGCCTGAACTTCTTCAGTAAGTCAGTCTAAAGATTTGGAACCTCATCATGTTTTGTTTGTAATCTACATTTTCGAACAGTTGGTAAAGACATGTCTTACAACCCCAGACTGTATGTGGTTAGCAATGGAGCTTGGTGTCATACCTGTGCTTCAAATGTGATTTTAAAAATATCAGCTTATGAGTAGTTGAATGTGTGGGACATTGCTGTGGTTTAATTATCATGTCACTGATGTATGTAGGCACGTCAGAACTTTGGTGTGGTGGAGCTGGACGGTCTGATCTACGTTCTCGGAGGAGAGAACGAAGAAACACAGCTGATCACTGTTGAAGTTTTTGACCCTCACTTCAGTACCTGGAGAATGCAGACCAGTATGACCATGATCCGCAAGGTAACAGCACACATAGAAATATCACATTCACAGAATAGTAGAATGTGTAATACAGTTGATACTGGGACGTAATAATGTCACAAAACAGTACTAAACTTTATATCCCCACTTTATTGTTAAATTTAATGTTGTAAATTAAATTCTATTTATAAATAATATCAGATTTATAGTATATTTGGGCAGTATTACCTAAAATCATTATCACGATTAATTGTCACATTGAACCTCGGTAATAATTAAAAAAAAAAAAAAAATTATTAAATATACTTGTGCACAAGATTTCCTGTCCTCACAGTGGAGTTCCTATTAATTGCTTGTATTGAAAATAAACAGAAAATGAAGGATTATGGCTGAGTAATGTTCAGTAACATATTCAGTAGTTAAGAGTAGTTAAGAAATAGAAATAGAGAAAACAAACTCGATCTGAATAACACTTGTATGGCTTCTGTTATTTCATTCCATCAGCGGTGTTCAGCATGTTTTAGAGTATGGAGTGACATTATTTTAACAAATGCTTGTGTAACAGACTGCTGCGTCAGAAATGACCTGCTTCAGCCTCCAGGCTGTGGTCGGGGAGCACAGGAGATACTCCTTAGAGCTCCAGCGCTGAAATTGTAGCTTACTTCAGGGCTAACCTCTGCTTTGCTATATTCAGCTGCTGGTTAAAAAAAAAAAACCTCTCTGAACTCTGCTTGGTTCTTGATGTGCTATAGCCTTTATTTTTTGACAAATTGTCAAATACTGAACATTAACTGTTAAATTCACGGTTTGACGCTAACCTCCGTGTTGTCCAGTGCATCCCTCACCCTGAGCGCAGACACACCGTCTCTCTGTCTCCCACGCACTGGCCACACACACCATGCTGAGGCCGCCCTACTCTGCTGTTTGCAACAGTATTTACATTTAGCTTCATTTGGTTGCCCTGGTCACTTTTACGTAAAGGTCACGACAGCAGAGCCCTTTACAGACATGCAAAACGTAACATTGCTGGCTTCATCTATCTGTTAAAGTGATGGCTTTTTGTCATTCAAAAGGTGATGTTTACGTTGATGCTCCTTACAGCTTTATGGAAAGTGCTGTGAGCTGTGATATTTGGCACCTGGTGCACGAGAGGGAGTAGAGAGAGAGAACAGCAGTTAATTGAGATGTTAAGATAACGAGGAAGAAGACTGTTTTCTGCATCACTGTTGGATTTTAAGCTTACGTTGCTGTTGAAGCCTTAATTAATGACCATTGTGAGCGCAAGGAACTCTCCACTGCTTCTCATAGTGAATCCACATCAGTTTCATCATTTAACATTATTATGGTGTGAGTTCTGCTGCCTGTTTTTTAAAGGATCTGACAGTGCACAAGCATTGAATGACACGGTGTTACATGGGTTTTTTAACCTCTTTAGCCCCGGTCACACCGTGAGGGGATAGTTTGTATAGAATGATCTGATATGAGAAGAATCTTCTAAAACTGGCTCTTTCAATGTGTTTCATAGTTTATTAAACTGATTTTAGATTGAGATAATGTATTGTATTTGAAGGCCGAACAAGACGAGCATTTCTCTCTCTCTCTCTCTCTCTCTCTCTCTCTCTCTCTCTCTCTCTCTCTCTCTCTCTACATGTTTTACCTTGTGTTGCAATTGAAGTTCGGCTGTGGACCTCTGTTGCATGTCATCCCTCCTCTCTCTCCCCTCAGTTCCTGCAACTATCAAAATAAAAGCAAAACATGGCAGAAAAATACTTTAAAAAACATTTTTTTATTGTTGCTGATTAATTTTCGGTCAGTCGATTAATAATTTCAGCACTAAACAAAACCTCTCCTCTAAACCCAAATAAAAGGGGACCTGGAAGACCTGAGACACAAAAAAATCTGAAAATGTATTAGATCACCAAAATAAAAATGCCTTTTCCTGCCTCCTTATTTGGTTGTTGCCTATTTTTTGGTCTCTCACACCAGACAAATATCTTTGTGTGGGCAGTGTAACACACACACACACACACACCTAACAATGTTACTGAAATGACCATGCACAATGGGCCCAGGGCCATTACAACCCTTGTCCAGACTTGTCCAGGAATTAGACAGAACTTAGACCAAGTGATTCATTTTCCACAGTGAAACCCTCCCCACATGCTGCGACTTGTACAGCTGTATCTGTCTTCTCTTTCAGGTCGGCTGCTATGCCTCCATGAATAAGAAGATCTATGCCATGGGTGGGGGTTCCTATGGGAAGCTGTTTGACTCTGTTGAATGCTTTGACCCCAAAACCCAGCATTGGACGGCCCTCTGTCCTCTGAAAGAGAGAAGGTAAACACAACCTCTGATTGCGTTAGCTGTTGTGGTCTGAGCAGGACAAAAGAAAGAGGATCTATGATTTGTCAGCTAACATACAAGCAGTTCAAAGTCAATATTTGTTTTCCTCTTCTCTTACCTTCTCTTTTCTGTCCATTGAAGATATTTTGTCATATGTTATACACACTTGCTGTATAATACAAACATTTAACTTCAGCCTGTAATACTTTGTACTTGTTTTGTATTGCACACCAGGAAATGAAACACGGCTCCATCGTCATTGTCACACTCCCAGTACTGTTAGTTTTAGTTTCAGATTGACCTCCTTCAAGTTACACCATAGTCATACTGACATGTTGCTCAGGATGCTGAAGTAGCTTTAACTGAGGATGTTGAGTCACACTATGCACATTTGTTAGTCATAGCAGAACCTGTGGTCTTAAGATGTCAAGAAACATTCAACATTCAGTCTTTCATATATTGCATATCTTTTGGTCATTGTGAGAAATGTTGCAAAGCTTTATCGCAATGTTGTAGTTTTACAATTTTTGCTTCAATGTGATAAAGTATCTTGATTTGTCAGTAATTAAATTTGCTGGATTAGCCGATAGCAGACATTCCTGTCTGGTCATTTTATCATTTGCATTTTAACAGTTTCTCAACTCATTTTCCAGAAGATTATATATTCCCGTTTTTGATTATATTTAATGCTGTTGTATATGGAAAAATATAATAACATACATCAGGATAGAAGATTTTATCCACATTGCTCACTCCTAACTCTTAAATTCTCTGTTATTTTCCTGGTCAGGTTTGGTTCGGTGGCGTGTGGTGTCGGCCAGGAGCTCTACGTGTTCGGTGGAGTTAGAAGCCAAGAGCACGACAACCCTGAGCAAAGACAAATGATGACCTGCAAGTCTGAGTTCTATCATGATGAGATGAGGAGGTCAGTTTAGAAATACCGCTTCTGAAGGATTTTTTTAAGCTATTTTTATATTGCAATTTTCAAACTTTTATTAGATTCAACGAATATATCATCATTATTATTATTATTATTATTATTATTATTATTACTTTTTTCTGTGTTTTAGTATCCCATCGTAAATTTTGAGTTTTAAAGATCATTCTTGACCTTGGAAACGCTAGTTGAGAAAACAATCTCACCACAAGGACCATTTTGTAGCTGTTTTGGAGCTCTCGACCATATCGCATGTTCATTAGCAGATGGAGTTTCTAAAAGTTTATTCTTTATTGGATTCCCATCAGGTACCACAAAGTGATTGCTTGTTTTGCAGGTTGTTCCTCCATGACCAAAATACAGTTCTTGGGAGCAGAATACTTAAATACGTAAATTAGGAATAACTGTTTTCAGATTAAATTGATATTGATTAGTTTTTTGGTGACCAATTTATTTATTTCCAATATGAATTTAATTTGGTGGGGACACAAGAACATAAATAAGTTTACACGGTATTCATAAAGAGAATGCACACTGTGTGCCTGTGTACGTTTTTGTCAAATTGGAAACAAAATGTTCAAACATGCCTGTCCTACAGTTTTTCTAATATAGAATCAAGAAATTAAGAAAATCAAGAAAATTGTCATACCAAATTTTTTTTTTTTTTTTTCTGTAATTGTTTTTGATACCCATATCTGTTGCGGTATGATGGTGAAGGTGGATGTTCCTGGATGACCAGAACCTGTGTATCCAGACCAGCTCATCATTCGTTTACGGTGCTGTGCCCATCGGAGCCAGCATCTATGTAGTGGGAGACCTGGACACAGGTCAGTAAAAGAAAACCATGCAAAACAACAGCAGAGTTCTGATGGGGTTACAGCAACATCAATATTTGAATGTGTAAGGTTGGTGTTTCCTGTGTGTACAGGAACAAGCTTTGACTACATCCGGGAGTTTCGGCGCAGCACCGGGACGTGGCATCGCACCAAGCCTATGTTACCCACCGACCTCTCCAAAACAGTCTGCGCCGCACTGCGCATCGCTAACTGTCGACTGTTCCGCCTCCAGTTGAGCCAGGGCATGTTCCGAATCAGAGTCTGACTCCACTTTTGCACACTGGTACTTTGTACTTGCTGTAGGTCTGGGTTTAGGGATTTTATGAGCAAACGTGTATTATAGTCGCTAGATGTTGAGGATTGTGACTCTCCGTTCAGGGGTTTATTCTCAAGACCCTTTTGCTGTATTTTTTTATAAATCTAAATATTATTTTCTTTTTAATGTGGGATTTTATCAGTTTTTGCTTTTTATTTTAATGGACATTCTTCATTTGTAATGTTTACTGGTAATCTGTTGCTTGGTGAGGGATTTTAGATGTAAACAACACTTGATAAATTAACTACCACAATATTACATGAGGGATTATGATGCACATTTTAAAAAGATCATTTTAGGATCTATTGTGTTGTTTGATGGTGTATTGTTCATCTTTCTGGCCAAATGTAGACAACAATATTTTTTCCAGACATTTGCAACAGCTGCAGTGGAGGTTAAGTGTAGAAAATCTTTCAGTTATCTAAATCTTCAGTGAGACTTTGATGTCAGTCCTTTTTAGAATCCGCAAGCAAGCGGACATTTTGCAGCAGTCACATGGGGAGAAATCCACTGTTCAAGGCAGATACCCGTACCACCTTTCTCTATTGCTACTAGCCTCGGTATAGACCAGAATGCAATGCAACCACAAGACAAGGCATTTTGACTAAAGGCCCCTACACACTGCGCAGTAACAGTGATCTTATGGGTTCACTGCATGTCGCTCTGATAAAATCTTGGTCGCAATCTGTGTCAGACTATACAGTATCACCGTGTGATTAATGCGTGGTGAATCGTAGTTCTACAATGTAAATAGAAAAAAAATCTGTGCCACTTTCTGGTTTTAAAATGCAGCAAAACAAAAAACCAAGCTGTGGCCCACAGAGTGGGCACTGTCTTTGTTTTTATTTGAAGCTATATTCAAAAAGTGGTGCTGACAAATTGGTCAGCCAGTGTATTCTGCTTTACTTTATGTTGTATTTTGGTAGGTTTGTAGATGTGGGTCGTAGTCACATCGTGAGAATTTGATCCTAAATTTCTGACTGACTCAAATGGCAAAGTTCCCTAGATACCATAGGAATTATGTCTGTTGTCCAAGTAGCGTGAGATTTTTATAAAGCCATTAAGTCCACAGAGGGAGGACGAGGTCGGGTGGATGGATGACTCAACAATTCGTCTGACTTTAGTTTAGTTTTGAAGGCACGCACTAATGATGTCCTGCTGATGGGGGAATCAAATCAGAAAATGACTATATGTGTTATTCTGGAGGGCAATCACAAACCACGTATATTGTTGTATTATTTGGAGGACTTGTTGGCTGTTTTTGGTCGTCACAGCTCTAAGTTGGCCGTCAGTAGACATAATTGTCACTTTCGTCTTGGACAGTCCAAAACCTCTGCTCTGCCCAGATGCACTGCATTAACTGAGTGTTTGCACGTTAGAGCACAAGCACTTTACTTGACAGTCAGTTTTTATCGTTGACCAAGCTGTCTGGGCCCAGCCTGTTCAGAAATAGATGTGGCTGCGAGTGACACTCTTGAGTTGCTGGATGTGTTGCTGCCTTTGTGACCTCTGACATGGCTTTCCAGTCAGTACAGTTTTGGCATCCCTTGACCCCATTTGTTCTGTGTGAGTTACAGCTGCTGCTGTCTGTCCTTGGCTCAGGGGCAGCACATACAAAGTAGACACACACTCAGTGGAGCTCATGGAGTGTTGATACAAACGCACCTCTCATAATATCAGAAAGGCAATACAACTCACACACACATCAAAGACACTTACAGGGTTGAAACTGACGTCTGACCAATAAAGGCCAATACAAAGTAATTAAATTGTAAAATTCCATGTTCTTGCTACAATGGTAAGTAATCATGGCATACAAAAACTTGAGATAATCTTATACATTTTAAACAAATAATGTACATTTGTGTTCTGTTGCATTAGAATCAGTTGGAATTAGTGTAGTACATCACCTCTATAATAATTAATAATATAATAATGTAAGCAAACTATTATGTTAATATGTAACACATATTGCTTATGTAAATAACACAATTTGGAATCGAAATCTAAACAAACCCCACCACCAAAATTCAAAACCCAGGATTTTATAACTCTCAAACTAGGAGAGACAGCACCCTGTTGCACTAGCTGAACCTAACATTGATCCTCAGTTTGAGTGTAAAGTCAACATTAACAATATATTAACAATATATACAACTAGAACTAAACTTGCCACTTTGTTCAGGTGCACCATTTCTACCTAGTCTAAAACTTCACTAAGTCAACCGTGATCAAAATATTGTTAAGGAGAGTGACGTCCCATCCTGTGCATCATTCAGGTAATATGAAAAAGAAAGCCACTACCAACTTGTAACAGAAATACCTACAATAGACTGTTCAATTAAAATAGAGAAAGTAATGTATGCGCTCACATGTGAACTAGCTAACATATGATAATACACCTGTTTGTCTGTTAAACATCACATCATCAGTCATTCAAAGAAAATGTATTGATTGCTTCTGTTGTACTTTGATGTTTTGTTTTTTTGTTTTTTTACAAAGGTGAAGATAGCTGTATCACACACATGGTTATAAATGGTGACAACATCAGTATGCTGGAAAACTTCCATCTTGGTGAAAAGATTCTGCTGAAGGCAACTCCTAAACTGTTAAAGGTACCCTGTGCCAATACTAAGCATTCTTTCAGTGTCATCATAAATCTAAAGAGATGTAGTCTGTTAAAGGAAATGTCCTCCCTGTATAAATATCGATAGGGAGGTGTCAATTTTAAGTTCTGTCTTAACTCTGCGTTGTAACTACTGTAACTTGTATGGTGCAACTTGATTTACTAAGTCTAGTATAATGTAATGTCAAACCTAAGCTACGAACTTAAACACAGCTGGTGCAATAGGCTGCAGGTCTTACATACGCGGACCAACATTAGCCAACAATTACATTTAAGTGTTTAATCTTTTCTGTTGTAAATGGTTTGTTGACATCAGTAATGATGTCAGTACAGCAGGAAAACAGGATTTCATTATGAATTATGATCCATTTATTTCATATAGCAAAATTCTATATTTTGTTATAGGAAGGTCAGTATTGGTCAGTATTGCCACTGTGTCACACCCCAGTTGAAACATATGTGTCAGAAAAAGAACAATTCTCATACAGTATGTTTACACTGATATGACGTACCAGCTGAAAAAAAGGATTTCCTGAAGCTCGTCGTCACGCTCTAAGACACTACAAAGCAGCAGGACCAGTCTGCTGAGGCCGGACTGTGAATATTGTGCTTCCTTATTTTTGCACACTTAACATTCCATAGTGTGTCATCATTTACAGTAAATACTACATTAAGTTTCCGAGCTGCTTTGTATCCTAAACAACGCTTGTTCTCACATGTTAACACCTTATGACTGTCTGTGTTGTGATACACTGGAACACACCATAAGGGGAAATAATAAACTGAAAATAGTCTAGCTGTAACCAAAGTCATGTTGTGAAAGATGGGGAGTGAAACTGCTGTTTCAAGTTTGTACTTTTGTATCTGATGCATGAGGAGGTTTTGTAAGATGTTACCCATGAGTGTCATTCATTTACATCGCTGGAATTAAAACTCCAGTGGTCAATGCCATTTGTTTCTATTTTTTGTTTGTATGCAACCAAACACCATTTGCTGATATTTATTCTGAGAGCTAGACTTTGATCAATGATTCAAAGAGTTAAATGAAATATAATCTGTTTAAGTCATCTTACTGCCCATTTTATAGTATCTGATGTACAAAGGAATATTGAACGCTGAATAACTGCTTTTGCTTATGATCTATATTAATTATAATACAAAAATATTTTTTTATTATTATATCATATAATCATTTATTATTGAGAGGGATTATTTTTGTGTCTATACATTGTTTTTTAGGAAATTCCTACTTATTCTGCCTTGAAAATCAAGGGGGTCACCACTGGGATCATTAATGTGCTTTTTTTTGCACTTCACCTTTTTATTGTCATTTTGGGGGGAACAAATAATAAATTATTATTATTGAATTATTACAGTATATGCAAACACAGCCAATACATCCAACTTAAAAAATAATAACAAAGTGATGCCAAACAAAATGAATATACACATTATAGGACATGACAGTTCCATCTATTCAGTTAAACACATTTATTTATATATCTCTGTTGGCTTTCTAATGATTTTTAAAATTTCGTTATTTTCTACAAAAAATGTTTCAAAATCGGCCAAAACCCAAAAATTTGACTAAATGAAGCATGGTTTTTATCACATTTGCCCCAACATTATTAAGACGCATATAAAATAGTGCATCATACATTTGCATAACAAGTTGTATGTCAATCTGACAATTAGGTTGAGATATCCTGTATGCAATGTGACGACTTAACGTGAGGATGGAACGATCATGGAGTGTGCAAAATGCAAAGGGTTCATCCTCTGGGGAGCATGAGTGTGCTCTCTAAATTTTTATAGTAATTTGCACATTAGATTTTGATACTTTTGAATAAGTGTACATATGGATCTGATGGTAGCAGCAGGGGGAAGGTCAGGATGTTGATTAGGGTTCATCAAAAGAGGACCATGAATATCTGACCATTAGTTTTGAAGGTAACTTGTCATGGACCAAAGTGAAATTCTGACCTGATGATAGCTCTGGTGTAAAGGTCAACAAAACCATTAGGATCATCCTGTGTGGACCATGAATATTATACATTTATATATTTCATGTGAATGTGGACATGAGTTGTTGAGATATCATGCTCTAAAAGAGATAGATACACGGATGGAATTACAAGCTGTCCTTTCACTCTGCCTCTAGCAGGGCTAGAATTTCTCCTATATTCAATCCAGCAGTTCAGACCTTCATTAAATATCAGTGTTCTTTCAATTAGTAAGGGTTTAAAATATTGCTCTCCACATCAAGTTGTGTTTCTGCAAAATTGCTTCTGAATACTTTAAATGTATGCTGAAAATGAACAGGCAGTCTGTAGTTCTTAAATGTGAACATGTTAAAAATGTGTTCAGTTTAAACTGAGTGTCTTGCCGGGTTTATCTGTATAAGCAGTATACATTGTATGTGTGTGTTGCTCAGGAAAAGTCTAGACAAGGGATTAACCAAACAGGATTATGTAGCCAGGATGAGGATGGAGTGAGCAGCTCTCGTGACCACTCCCAGAATCCAGCTAACCTGGGACTTGTGACTGATGTGGGTGGGGGAGGGTTGCTGACATGGCGCTTTGGAATTTGGTACAGAACTAGGTTTACACTGAGATACTGTATGGCTAATAATTGCCAAAACTGATCAATGCCATGGTTGTTGATTGGAATAACTGAGTGTTAGACTGATTAGATGTTGTTCTTTTAATCAACAGTCAGGTGTGTGGTACAGTGCAAAAATCAGTTACATGATGTTCCTCACTGGACACTAGAGAAAGGAAACATTTTCTTTCACTCTCCACATGTGTCATAGTGTCAGATGATTTGCTAATCATGGTCCAGGGGCTTTTCCACTTTGAGAATTAAAGCTATGCCACAATCTTCTTACAAATATAAAGTTGAATTCACAGGTAAGAAAACACACTCTTGTTCAATTTAATACACTTTGGGGTTTTGGTGCTACAGCCACTTGGTCTGGTATGACCAGTAGCTTATGTTGGCTAATGTTAGCAAACATTTTTTTAGGTATTTCAATGACTGTGAGTCTTTTCTCTGCTTGTGCTACTGTTATGCTATGTTTTAGCACTTACTATTCCTAGTCTTTCTTAGTCCTGTAATTGCCTCATGTGGCCTCAAAGGTTGCTGTTCAGAAAGTTACATAGGCTCACTTTAAATCCTCTATTCTTGAAATTATTTTATTTTAAAATGACACAGTTGTCAAGACCTTTTCTCAAAAAACGTAAGTGTTATCCTTCAAAATGAGTTAAACCCTAGTGTAAATAGACACACACTCATACAGGTGTTTGGCTGTTGCCTCGGCATGTCATCTGACTGCCTGTCTTACTGTTTGGCCTCTCTTTAGAGGAGCTACAGATCACAACAAAGCCTGTGTCCAAGATATCATAATTAAGATTAAGTGTTTGTGGTTGGGACTGCACACTCAGCCCATAAAACTATGATCTTTTATTAACTCTGATCAGACCAACATGTTTCACTCAGTGCTTCATCAGTCTCATGAAAAGGTAATACGGGCCAAAGGCTCAAATCTGTGAAAACAGTTTGTGTACTATGGCACACAGGTTTAAAATAGGCTTCACTTAAGACAATAGTAATCAATACAAATGTAATCAAAAACAATATACAAAAATACCCTGGAGCAACATTAGAAATATTGAGAACATAAACAAGTCAATAAAAAACCTAATAAATAAACATTAATATAAATTAAAAAATATAATAATAGCAAAGAAAAGAAAAAGAAACTAAAAAAATGCAAAATACTAATACATAGAGAAATAATCAAAAAGAAAAGAAAAAAGTGTGATGTTGCTCTAATTGTAGAACAGACATTGCATATTCACACATCTGGCAGATCCTGAATGAAAAACAGGGTTTTATCCAAAGTTAAATCATATGTATATAACACATAAACAGGTTTAATTCATTCGCATTTCCTACGGAATCTCATCAAAATGTCTCTTTGGAATCGTTTCAGTTTTAGGGCTTCCTTCCCACAGACACTCAGCGTTCTGTTGATCAGTTCTAAAATAAATATAGTATGTAATCAAATTGTATCAGGTCCATTGATGCTTTGATATACATGAGAAATTTGAATTGTTGACATACATCTTCAACACACAAATGTAATAATTCTATTTAACACTGATTGTATTGCCAAATCAGTACATCAGTCTGGCTCTATGACACATTACATTCTTGCTGCACTTATTTCTTTCCCCTTTGGATTTCATTGACTGTTGACACAACAGCAGATAGTCTGCTGGCGGGCTGGTCGGCGTGTTGTAACTTGTCTCCTGAACAATACTGGCTGGAGTGGATTGTGGGCGGAACTGATTAAAAATTTAAAAAAAAAAAGGCTTTAGGAGAACTGCAGGATGTCCCAGTGGGAATGTGGAAACCTCAGAGGTGACACCGAGGTGGTTGTTGTTGTGATTTGGGACCCTTGAGATGGGAAGCTGTGACGCCTCTGTTCCTAGTCAGTTACCTGCAGTACAGACTGTTGCACCTTGCTACTGTGCCCTAACACTCACCTGTGTGTCTAAAGCCCCGCTCCCCCGCCTCATTCTTCCAGGAGTTTCAAAACAATGATGTCATCAAGAATGATTTTTTCCACCTGCACCAGATGATATCGTCCCCTATCTTTATAAAATATTAGCCACGTATGACCTGAAGTGCACTTTTCAGTTTGTAATCTAGGGATGCAACTGGTTATTTCCCACATGTCCAGGTTTTTATATATCTTTTCACACAAGACATTTTTAATTATGCTTAATGGAGTTAATTTCCCATAAACCCAAGACCTTCGTGGCAGATCTGTTGTAGAATATAGAATATAAACCACAGGAACACGCTTCATGTTTTCAGAAAGACCGATGAAAGAAATGCAGAATGAGATACTGCATGGAGTTAGAGACGCTAGTGGAACAGAGGCTTGTGCGGAGATTACGTCATGACCGACTCGCTATGAAAAGTGACATTATGAAATAAAAAGTGTTATGAAATAAAAGTGTCATTGGGAAAAATGCCAATACAAAATAAAAACAGACCATTGAAAGTGTGTATTTTAAAATAAAAAAAAATCTAATATGAAATAAAAAATGTACTTAGTATGAAAACAAGTTTATCACACACTAGTTTATCTGTTTAGAGAAGTGGAGATTAAATGATGGTTGGAGATGGTCACTTGTTATGGATGTAATGGTTCATCAGACGATTTCTTCACATTGAGCTGAACATTTTAGCTCCTAGATCTTTTGGTGGGAAAGCGCCTCTGGGAATCCTTGTGATGCTTCGTTAGGTACTCAGGATATAGCACCCATGCAAGCATGCAATTGGACGCAGTCACTTCACTTAACTGATTAAGCTGATGTTGTTACCAGGTTTAATTAAAACACTCCGATATAACACTGGGATTTCTACCCCTCATTCAGACCCTAAATGCAACACACATTTCCTTCAGGTTACTATAGTATGCTCTTGGTTATTTCATCAATAAGCTAAGTTTCTGAACTGCCACCAGCTTATGTTTGAAGCATCTGGGCACAATACTGACTGACAGCTGGTGACCTGCTGGATCACAATGTTGTGAAGCTTAGCATACAAAAACATGATCAGGCATTTTTATGCTGTACAGGGGAGTACAGGTTCCAGATAAAAACATTCTTACTTTAAATTTGTTCTGTATTTATTTCTCGTGTATTCCCCTTTAATATAACACAATCGGGTGTGACATTCAAGATGATTACTGGAATAATTCAGAAAAACCAGAGTTGACATTTCATCACAGGGAGATTACACAAGATAAAGATCATCACACCCTTACCACCTGTGGTTAGGCTTTATGTATAAACATATGCATGTATTATTTACTTTTTCTGTTGACCTTTTTGACAGGAGGATACAGAAGCTTAGTTGTTTAAATGTCGACAGGAAAAAAACCCTGAAAAAAGTAGTCAAAATGCTGATGGAATCTTATTAATCAGTCAGTGACAAGACTTAAAGCAACAGCCTGATAACATAGCAAGATAACTCAGCTTTTTAGGGGACGCTTATATTATTGAGTAGATGGAAACATGGGCTGATTCACAAGTGACTAAGTGTTAGTGTTAGCGATGGCTCTTTAAGTGGAAGGCATGACTTCAGGGCCTTGTATTGTTCAACATCCGCCCTGCTGAAGTATCCATGACAACGACAATAAATCTCTACCAAGGTGTGGCAAGGTGTGCTTCTTGCTGTGCTGTAACTCAGCCTACCTGAGTCCAAACTTGTTCTGGTGGAATTTATCTTAAAGACTAGTAAGACTGATAGCCTAAAGCCAGCTAATGGCCCCTAGAGGTTGTAATGTTCATTACACATTACACTATGAATATGATGACAGAACAAAAAACATATTTATGCTGGTGTTAGTCCTGCTGCTGGGTGGTGGGGGGCTAACGTATTAAGTTAACTTCAAAGAGGTAGGCCTACTACAGAATAGATCATAGATTAAGTAAATTCAAAGGGGTTCTTCCTCTGAGGAGCATGAATGTATTCAACAAAAGACCTGGCAATCAGCCTATTATGCAATATCTCGGGCATGTAGAAGTCATAGGATCACCAAAATCAATCAATCAAGGTTCATCCTCTAGGGACCAGGAATACCCGCTGCAAATTTCGTGGCATTAAATAATATATCTTGTGTTCAAACTTAGGAATCTGACCATATGGTGGCAATAGAGGAAAGCTCATATAGTGTCCACAATGGGAAGGGTTCCTACTCTTGGGAGCATGAATGTGCTTAGAAAATTTCACAGCAATCTCTTTGTTTAAGTTCGTTATTTTTGTGTATAAGTTGAAATCTTATTGTGAATTTGTGGGTTTAGGAATGTGAGTGGAGTTTACATTCTACTATTAAAATCCACACATGATTGGTATTTTATAAGCTGATTCTGGTTTGGTTAGACTTAATATGTTTACTAATAATAATAAATAATTAGTAAATAAAAGCTTTGGCATTTTCCCCTAGAATGTTAGTCCTGGCAATGTGGACAAGGCTTTAAAACCTCTGGTAGACCTTCATTTTGGTAAATAAAATGCACACAGTATGAGTATAATTGAACAGTTACCTAAATAAATAAAAATAAATATTAAAAAAAGAACAAAATCTGAGCAATTAAAAACCTCAACAGACCTTTTGGTTTCAAATTTTCTGAGAATGTAATGTTAATCAGTAATTCTAAAATCCCAGTTATGGCCCTGGTGACTGAAGTGTTGTAGGGGTAAATTAAAACATATGGGTGAGCCATGCCCACCAATCAGTTGTAATAACCAATCAAAAAGTACTTATGATAGAATCAGCAATACATGAATCAATATTTTTCTTCCAAGAAAATGTTTTAATATCTTGCCTCACCTGATCCTAATGGTCCATGCACACCGTAAATTATAGGTCATGCATATTTATATCAGCCCTTAATGTTAGCAAACTCTATCTGAGTGACATCACATCCCCGATTCTTCCCTCTTAATGAACTCACCCACATGTTGATTCATCAACGCTTTATTATGTATCTTCTTCTCTGCACTCCTTAGCTGGAAAAAGATGTGGATGTCGACAAGCTGCATCATTTCCAGTGAAAGGAGAAAAAAAAAAGAAAAGAGGTGGATCACTTGAAGTTCCTGCGCCCTCCTCCATTTTTTTGCGCGCAGGCGGGAGGAGGTGAGGGGGAGAGCGTGCGCCCTCGGCAGACAGTCAAGCGCAAAAGACACACGGCTCATCCGCTCGCCTCCCCATTGACGTCAGTCCGGTATCACATGAACGAGCGGGGACCAATCGGCGCTGCCGGAGAGTGCTGGCTCCTTTACACCAAGATAGGGGGAAAAGACTGAATAAAAGGAAACCGTGCCAGTGAGCTTGTAATGACCAGAAAACCCTGCGGAAGAGCCCAGAGCTGCCGCCATTGGATATTCTGCCCGTTTTCTTATTATTCCCATGCGTTCCTCGCTGTGGATTATTGTGTTTGGCACCGGGGCGGACGGAATGGATAAGGCCATGGCCCTAACATATTGAATAGCTCGCTGGTGGTGGGGGGGGGAGGCGAGACGCGCACCGTGGAGACAATTCATGGGGCATTGTGCGGGGAGGAAAATGGTGGATTATTTACACTGTATCACAAAAACCTTCCCCCGTCTGGATCTCCTACCATAAGACACTGTTTGCTGGCATTTCTGCGCCTGCCTTAGCCGTGTCTATAGTAACTGAGGTCGTGTTATAGCGGTTGGTAGGTAGGTACCCCCCCTCCCCCCTCCCCCCTCCCCACTCCAGCTCGATCCGAACGACCTTATCCATTTTTTATTTTTCATATACATGTAGGATCTTGTGTCGTTGGTTGCGAGGCGTTCACTCTCCCATCCCTGAGAGTAACATTTGGAAACAATAAACTGTTGGATTACCTAACTATGGATTTCAACAGCGGCAGCGGCGGCGGGGGCAACGAGCTGCACAACAACCAGTTTTATCAGTGCGAGGAGAACAAGCCTCTGCTGGGGGAGATGTCGGAGGGGAATAATAACACCAAGCTGGGCGCAGGGCCGTGCAAGAGGTCCCTGCACCACTGCAGCAGCAGCGGGATGCGATACAAGCTGCTCCACGAGGGGGACATCCAGGTGTGCGTGGTCAAACACCCCCGCACCTTCCTCAGCAAGATCCTCACCTCCAAGTTCCTGCGGAGATGGGAGCCGCACCACCTCACGCTCACAGACAGCAGCCTGATCTCGGCCACCGTGAGTTGCTTTCTAACTAGCCTCCTGTGTGTGTGTGTGTGTGTGTGAGTGAGTGACTATATAATATGCTGCGTTTCACATTCCACAGGCAGTTTTGTGGTGTTTTCTTGTCTGGACGCAGCAGACGCGCACCGAGATTACGCACAGTGTGTTGTTGACGCAGTTTACAAGAAAAGCAGCGTGTCACTGCTTTCATGGCCCATTCTGCTGATAATATCGGCAGCACTCTTGCTGTAGCCTGCACCCCTGCACCCCTCCGCCCCCACATCCATTCCTCTCCATCACTTCCGTTTGCAACACATCTTCACCGTACCTGTGACCCCGCAGCCCTCTGGTTCTCACACTGGGGTGCAGGGGACTCACGAGGTCCCTTGAAGTGGAGGTTCCTGAAGTGTGTGCATGTGTGTGTATGTGTCTTATTGGTCGTTATTTGGCTCCAGGAGGCTTTTAGCAGGTTTAAACTCTTATATTTAACTTATTTAATCAACAAAGAGCTTCTCTCATTAGTCACTGGAAATAAAACCCATCAGCGGGGGTTCCGAGGGCCCTGTTAGGTGTGTGACGAGAAACCAGTTGAGAACCCCTAGTGCAGCAGCCTGCACCCCCATAACAAACTGTTTGTGTGTTGCTTCCTGTCCGTCTTAAGGACGGAGTGCAAAATTGAGAGAAAGGAAGCCCTGATAATGTGCCATATTCAATAATATTGGTATCATTGTTATTCTAATAATCTTACAGGTGAGTTTAGTTTTAGTGGTGGGAATACATAGAGGTCACTTCCTCTGTTGCGGATGTGGCAGCCTATAGGTCCTGTTGATCAGCTGCCAGGCCTACTCAGTGTATCAGTCCAGTGCCAACAGGCCTACATATCATCATAAATATCACCATGCATGGATATTTTAACCGATGGTGGAGTGATAAATACAAAGGAGGAGAGACTATATCTCTAATTGGTGATCCAAACAGTGGCAAAACCAAAAATATATATATATTTTCAGGAAATCAGGATTTATTTTTTCCTTAACATACAATGTCCTCATTATTTTCAATACTATAACTTAACACATTAACTGTATATGCACACCAGCCTGGAGGAATAATACACTGTGTAATTATTAACCACAACAGGAGTCATGTCTGTGGTGGTAATCAATTGTAATTGTTAGAGATTCAGCAAAATAATACCAAAATAACAAAAGCCTTTATTTCCCCTTCTGTTATCAACACTTCTGACATTTTCCACAAAGCCAGGCCCATTGTTTTATCAACACACCTTGTTAGAGGCTTTTTGGATGTCTGCCTATCACACCCACACTACAGGAGTGTGCTGAATTGCTTACTGCAGTGGGCAATGTCTTGGAGACTGTTATCATTGCAGAAAAAGACTTGTGGATGTAGTTGAGGGTGAACCCACCTGAACTCGGCTTACCTGCTTGTTTACAGGGGATTTATGCCTTTTTAGTCCACTATAGATCTCAATAATTCAGCTGATTAATTGTACACATCACACTAAGAATATTTATACAAGTTATGAAAGGGTATGGGCCTTTTATGGGAAAATATGGCTGATTCCTTGCCTGTAGTTCCTGTTATAAGCTCAGTTCTAGTGCTGACTTTTTGGCATCACCATTAAAGCACACTACCACGCAAATGGGATACTATTTTAGGATAATAAAGTAGGCTGCATGCAAACATTTTTAGCATGAACAGTGTTGAGTGATAGCTTCGATGTTCCCATTTGAGTATACACCAAACTTCTTCCTACCATCCAAAAAGAGAGCCAACTTAAACCTGCAATACAGTAATTGAGTTCTTTTTGGTGACTTGTGGGCAGCAGAAACAAGTTGTGCACACAACATTGACATAAACCGTTTTTATGTCTTATTTGTGTCTTTTACGTTGATTTGCCAAACTTTTTAGGAAACAGTTGCTTATCATTCATTTGGAGTTGTGCTTCTGGCACACAAGGTTTATTCATTTCTGTTGCTTGGTATTCAGTGACCTTAACAATAGCATCTCTAACTTTCAATGGAGAGCACACAGACTGGCTGTGTAAAATACTGTAGATTTGGACCACATAGCTAGAGTGTTGAATAGAAGACGTGACACCAAAACTCAACTTTGTGTAATACATGTTGGCTGATGAAAAGATCCAACTGCTGGAGTGCCTACCATAGATGGTGCAAGTGAGACAAGGAATAGGCGGTGGGCGCTTGAAAAGCAGAAGAAGAAGCGGTTATACTACAATTTCTGCCCATTCTGCTATTTCTCATCTCATTTGTTCTACTTGTGTGTTATAGCTCAGGTTAGACTCTTGGTTGAGGGATAGCAAGAGCCATGCCAACACTATGTTGACAGGTAGTGCAGTAAGTGTGGGTCTGTTGTGTAGACTTGTAAGAATTCACAGTTCCAATTTAAAGCCCAGTACAAGTACTTGCAGTTTGGGGGCTTTTTGTATTGCTTTGATCACATTTCCTAGATGTGGTTTTAAGTGGTGTGCTGTAAGCTCCACTACATATCAGTGATTCTTTATTGATTGTGGTTGCAGTGGGAAACGGGGGCACCCTGCGAACTTTGGCCAGTCAACAGCAGCCCTTAGCTACAGCCAGGAAATCATCTCTGTGGTAGCAGGAATTAGGCAAAACGTATTTGTACATCTCTACATCAGAATTCATGGAGGGTGTCTTGCATTTTTGGCCTTAAACGCTCATTGCTGTGGTGTTCTTGTATTGCCACTCTCCAGGGATATCTTGTCACTTGGGACAATTAAGGGTGTATTTTGGGGGTGAATTTCTATGGTTGAAGCTTATTTTTCACATTAACTACCTCCTCTATTTACTCCAAAACAAACTTCAATTGGCTACTAGACACCAAGTGTTACAAGCAGCTGATGTTAAAGCTCTCATAGACTGGATGTAAGTTGAATCACTATGTGTTCTACAAGTAGCTCAGTACATTCAGTGAGCACGTTAGTTGGTAAACCTAACAGCTCTGCCACCAGTTTTACCTTTACGAGGCTTGTAATGTTCAGTTTTTGTTGATGCTGTAATAGAGGTGTTAATTCAACTAGAGTGTATGTTAATTATGGAGGTTGTAGTCAGTGGTGCTGGACTGCATTAAACTGAGAGGTGTTTTTGTCCACCCCATTTACATACATGATGGGGCAGAATATCAGAAACACCAGCTGAATAAGACATCTGACAGTGTCAATAAAAAATGAACATTATAAGCTTCATAAAGGTGGAATTTATGGCAGAGCTGTTGTATTGGATTGCATTAGATTGTACAGGTGTACCTAATAAAGTGGCCACTGAGTGTAAACATTTATGAAAATGGATTTCCAACCCAGCATTCTCTTGCAACTACGTCCATATTAAAAACTCACAATTTAGGTTCTGTGAGTGCGCATTTAGTTTCCGTCTTGGTTTCACTCGCTCCGTGTCCAATAAAACAATCCACATAGTTCGTTTTCTTATAAAATATCTTCCTTTAATCTTGATTGTCAGTTAAATAAAACAAATAAAATTATAAAGGCAAAATATGATCTTAAATCTTCAATATCACGGATGCGGTAAAGAAAACTGTGCGACTCCACTGTAATCCCTAAGAGCGCACTACCGCCAAAGCTTCACAGTCGTGATTCTCAAAGAGCCAGTACGCAATTTTAACATATTACATATTTACAGTGTAAAAATACAGAATATCCATCCAAATGGTATACACAAACAAAGTAAGCTCACAAAAGAAGCCAACTCAAACAAAAATATTCAAAAACTGAATCCAATCAAAATAGGCTCCTACAGGTTCAATGCCAACATTCAGTACCAATGCAGAAAGTAGTATGGTCTTTATGTAGCGAGACAGATAGTAAGGGTGTGGACATCCAGGGGTATCAGGCATCAGACTTTGATGCAGAAGATGGGAGTTTGTATGCTGTCACAGATCTGCAAATTACATTTGCCTTTTTATTAAACCTAATCACAATCTTTCCCTAACCTTAACCAAGTCATGTAGTTGTCTAACCCTAACCATACCTTAACTGTGTAATATCAATGATCTTTCCCTAACCATAACTACACTGTTGTTGCCATGGACAGAACATTTTCAAAACTTTGGCATTGGACATTAAAAATACGTAATTTAACATAATCCAAGATTTTTCAGAATTGTTCAATATCAACATTTTTGTCTGGCGACTGGGGTGTGCTTGAGCATGAAAGTTCATTCATGACCTTGGAAACAGTAGTAACAATCTTATCCCAAGGTCCACTTAGTAGCTTTTTCTAGTGAATCTTCTGGAACAAGTAGACATTGAGTTAAGTTTTTTGGTGTAACTACTGTGTATATGAGAAGTCTACCTCCATAGACATTCTGTGAATTTAACTTTTGTTGCCTCATGCTATTATATAGTTATTTTCATGCAGTATATATTTCCAAGGATCTCACTTGCTTATAGTAGGTTCTTTATTGTTCTTGATTCAAAGAGCCAAATGTCACTGACTGGCTGTCATAAATTTTCCTGTCAAACCCTCAGAGACTAATGGAAATGTTGTTCTGTAAGATAACAATGCACCTTAAGGCATCAATTGAATGCCTTAAGCTCTGCACATTTCATTAATGTAGCAGAAAATATGAACATTACTCAAAATGGTGTCATTTATCATAAACTGCCCTTTAGTGAACCATAGTCTGTTTTGTATTCATGGCAAAAACTGAATCTGTATAAACCCCAGTGGTAGAAATTATGATGCTAATTCTTCTGTTTTGAATCAAGTCATGTGTGCCATGTCATGATTTATCCAGATAGTCTCTCAACTTGTGTGTTTGTGTGTGTGGATGGTGACACCCCGTTTACAGCGATCATGTGTCTGCGAGTTGGCTTGTCGACGATGTCACATATTCTTCACTCTGCAGAGGCTGAAATATGAGGAAGAGGGTTTTATTCAGTGTGAAGCATGAATGTGCATTTCCTGAGTGGAGGTTTTGTGCTCGGTGTCGAAGAGAGCGGTTATGTGGGCAGAAGAACAATGCTGACCCATTTGCTCTGCTTACAGAGAGACTACTTCCAACAAGGAGGCAAAGAGCGTTGACTCTGCATCTCCAACAACATCCCCATGCACAGCAAATAACTGAGATGATTATGAGAAAAGAGCTTTGTGAAAGTCAGCATAGCTGCCAAGAGGGTTTCATTAGTTTCAGTAACAAAAATCACATAAATCCCGTTTAAGTTACAGCTTTTTTACAACTCACATTTCTCTATACTGAATTCACATATTTCAAAACTCAGAACAGAAGTCAATGTGAACCAAACTGTGGAACATTTTTCATTGCTTTCGCACAAAATGCATTTGCGTTTTCTCACTTAAACTCAACCACCACCAAAACTCTGTGCACATATTTACATTCTAATATCAAACGGGATGATGTGGCGTTTCACCATTCTCTTCCAGTCACAGTGGTTTACAGCCCATCCCAGGATGGCGTCACTTTTCCTTCCACCTTACTCTCTATTTGTCATCCTCATCGTGGAATTCTTGTCGTCGTGGAGGTGGAAAGTTTATCACCACCAGCCACATGATCAGATGTCCCTCTTGGACACTATGAATGCTGGATGTCTGGACATATCTGCAGAAGATTGCCAGGGATGGATCAGGCATGCAAAAAGATTCTTTCCCAGGTGAATTACAAGAGAGGACATAAAGTGTGACGCGGATGACAACCATTGAATGTCTATATCTGTAGCTATCCTATACATGTATGTATAGTTTTGTATTGCATTACTGGAATTAGTTTAGTTTCATTTTGTGCACTTACAAAAATGGCAAAAAAACAAACGCCTGTAAGGTAGCACAATCCATGTAATAAAGAAGTGACTTTATTTTTGTTGTAATGGAATCTTGACAAATGTTGTCAGTGTCCGGGTACAAGAGTTGATCCTGAGATGATGAAGTGTTTTGGTTACATTAGTGCATTTTGGATGTGAGAGTAACTGTTGTGCTGAGCTGCATGTCAGTAAAGACAACTGTATGCAGTTTTGAAAACATGAACTTGGTATAGAGAAATGTGAGTTAGCAATTGTAAAAAACTGTAAAGCAATGTTAATTTTTCCACAACTTAAATCCTGCTATATTATTTTGAAAGTTGTATAGAAAATTACATTGTGTCAGTATTCAATTTTGTTGTTAATTTCTTTGATTTTCACTCATTTAAAGTAGTCATATTATGTGTTTTGGCTTTTTATCTTTCTTTATTGTGTTATATATCTTTTTTGTGCATTTAATAGGTTTACAAAGTGAAAAAGGGACCCGAAAGGCAGTCACCCTCTGCCACAGAAAACACTGCTCCTGAACTGCCTGAAAACAGCTCCAGCCTTTACTTCCGTAACGTATCTGCGTCACTATGTAACACGCGTCATTACGCACGAATTGAGCAGTTTCCACAAGTACACCTAAATATGAAATTAAAGTAACGTTATGTACCCTGCAGGCAGTCAATAAAGTTGTTACTGTGATGAAGGGAGACAGTGCACAGTTAAAACGTTAGCTATGAAAAATAAATTAGTTACAAGTTAATAACTTACCACTCTGAAACGTCTTGCTCCAGTCTCGGTCGTGAAGCTGGTTCGGGTTGTTGGAACATGTACGACTGAACCGAAGCCATAGTTACCGGCTGAAGCGGCTTTGTTTTGGATCACGCTACCGTCTTCGCTGGACCCGCCCTACTGCTTCTGATTGGCTAGCAGTCCATACCTAGGTACTGGGCATGTGCAACTCCCATCAAAGATCGAATAGAAGTGAGATGCCTCACTCGGTAGCTAAAACGGAGCGTTCAAGACACAGGGTGAAAAGAGGTGCTGCAGCAGTGTGCACTGTGAGGAAAAAATATGGTGTTTTTTGAAAATTAAACCATGTAAACCTATTCTGGTACAACCAAAATAAGATAATGAACCTGAAAATGAGCATAATATGACCACTTTAAGGAGGAATTAACAAATGAATGAGTGTGAATAAATGAGTGTTTTTCTGCATGTACATGTAGTGATAGTAGAAGATAGTAATGTATGTGTGTGTATGTGTGTGTGTGTGTGTGTGAGAGAGAGAGAGATCTCACTCGGCAACAAGAGAGAGTTGTGACTCACTTTTCTTTCCTTTGACAGACCTGCCTGCCACATCTTTAGTCATAAACCTAACCTACATCACATTTGCGTAAGAAGGGCGCTAGCAAATAAGCACTTCCTGTGTTGCGCCTCGCTCACAAAAAGGCCTGAGATGAAAGGAATCTGGATGTGCCGCAAGCATGAGGGGCTCATTATAGGTAGCAAGGCGAGAGACAGGAGCCTTTTAAAAATCAATCAGGGAGGCTTGAGTGTCTACTGGTCACGTATGGAGTCTGAAGCCACATCACCAATCTATTTTAATGATGGTACTTTTTCTAGTTATGATTAGTGTGATTCTCAGTGTCAGTTTTGCTTTCACTGAAGATTGTTTGGGTGTTTAATAGCAAAGAATAATCAAATACCATATAAAGGTTATCGGCATCTAACATTTTTTTTGGCAATCAATTTATCTCAAGCAAAAGAGAGGTTGTTTATTTGATAAGCATACTGGTCTTATCTTGCAAGTCTTATTTTGCTGCCTTCATCTACTGCAAGTAAATACTTTTGGCTTCAGAAGTCATAAATATGACATGTGATTCACTTAGAAGTATGTGTGTGTATTTATGTGTTTAAGCTTTTCCATGTCCACAGGGTTGCATACATCCATGCATAGAAGCTGTTTCAGTTGCTTTCTCAGTTTATGCCAAAACAGTAGAAAACCTCTTGCATTTTTTTTACTGGGCATGCACAGGCCATTTGAGATGACACCTTTACACTGTTAACACCAAGTGGTTTTCTGCTATATTTAAGCCTGATGTGTAATTTACAGATTAAGTGTCATCAAGTCAGGATTCTCAAGAATGGATCAGATCACAGTCATACATTAGTGTTTTTAAAAAGATCTGCTTTTCCTGACCACACAGAGAGACCAACATTTTTGGAGGGGAGTGATCCATATTTGGTGGTAGACAACACCAGTGTAGATGAAATGACATCACAGAGACAAGCAAATTTCATATTAATTAAATTAATATGAATTTGCTCTAGGCCTAGTGTATAGAATAAAGAAAAATAAAATTACATACAACAGTGCTTCTTAGATGCATTTTATACCTGTTTAGCACCAACAAAATTTCAAAAGGCCTTACTGTAGTCAACAGTTTCTATTGCTTTTCTTCCTTGTAGCCTGTTTCAGCACCAATTATTATTAAATTATGTACAAATTTAGTGTCTTCACATGTTAACGCCACAATGTTGTGTTGCCTATCTCGCAAATTCTCGTTCATTGTTTTAGTAAACCGAGTGCACCTCATGTACTGAAACATACATGAACCATGTTGGTGTCAGTCTCTGACCAGACAACAAAAAGGGTGTAGTTTTCATTGAGTATTAGGGTGAACATGTTAAAGTTTGAATGAAGTGCATCTGTTGTGATACAGAGCTCTTACGCCTTGTTCACACATATGGACTCTGGATGCAAGTCATTGTAAACTGAACCTCAATACATATGCTGGCGCCGCCCACCTCAAAGACTCAAAAGGTACCTAGTGGTGTGACGTGTGGGAGATGAGAACGTTTAACTTTACAACGTATGAGAGGAACAACTCGTTTATTCCTACGGGATATACTTCAGACCGGCACATACGGGTACTTCGCAAAACATCATGGCTGCGCCCCCTTTTGGGGGATAGAAAACCGAAGATTCAACAGATGTAATTTGACGTGTTTTTGGGTTACAATTTTGACAAGTTTGAATACATTCCTTTCGTATTAAAAAAGCCTTTGTTTTATTGACATGTCTAGTAATGATTTTGTGACCTTGCCTGAACCTGAGCCTTTGCGAAACCATGATAAATTAAGGTTGATCGGATCGTTCAGCCGTCTTGCGCCTTCAGTCTTCCCCGGTCCCAACACTGCGGCCAGACTTTGCTTATCCAGACATCTCTTCTCATCTTCTGGCCTCAACCCAAAGCATGGCCCTAATACTAATCTCAGCCATGTCTGAACTAGGCCTAAACAGAACAATTTGATTGATTACAGGCTGTACAAAGGCAAAGGAAACTCTACTCAAGGTACAAAAGTACCTCATAATCTGTCCACAATATATCTTTGCAAATTTAAAAAACCCTATATTTTGATAACAGCAAACGTTATTATATCTGCACACATCAAACCTACACTCTTGAACTGCAAGACTAAATCATAAAATGTAGGTTAGATTGTCCTTTAAAATTAAACTAGAATTTACATTGTGGAGGCAGCAATGTGTGAACGACAATGGTGGAACAGGACATGTATACGAGAAAGCTCGAAAGAGAAAGAGTGTGTCTTTGCTGAAGCAAAGCCAGAGGATGTTGTGAATAAAGTAGACATCCAGATCAGCTGACCACACAGCACGTCACGCTGCTCCTTAAAGCAGAAGCAGCAAAAGATAACTGCACTGTCAGCCCTTGTTGGTGGTATTGTTTCAATTCAAAATAAAGGGAAGAGAAACGACCTGCAGTGACTAAAAACTATGAGCTCATACACACACACACACAAACACACACACAAGGCTTTAAAAGGCTCTGGGCAGGCCTCCAGGACAGGCTGCAGTACATGTTCATATTCAAATACTGGATCCTCCCAGTTTTGTTTGAACAATGCAGCCATTAAGCAAAGATTTGAGTTATAGTTGGGAATGATAGCGCTCTCTGCCATATTGATTTATGATTTTTAGAAGAGATTGGAATTGGACTCGTTCCCCTCATTCTACCTTGTTATGTGTGTCTGTGAGTGATGGATAAGGTGAAGGAAAACAGAGAAACCAAACAAGAGAGAATGGGAGGAGCAAACTCTTGACAGGGAATGGAGACTGCAGCCCTGCGGTGGTCATTCTTTATTAGGGACTTTTTTTAGTCATGTCTTTCAGGGAAACTGTGGGTTGTTTTTAACCATGATGAAAAAAGCCATATTCAGCCAGGGCAGCGGGAAGTCACTCACACCCCTCTTCTATTGCTGGATGCTATGAAACTTCATCTTTTGTGCATGGAAACTTGAACTTGACCTCACACCTTAGTTATACTTTACATCTCCCTTTAAATACTTTAAAGTATTTCTCATTCTGAGTACTCTGAAAGGTGACTGTCAGTTAGAGGTTAAATGATATTCAGCATGTGGCTTCATGTGGGAGCTAGAACTAGATTATGTTAACCCACAGTTGTCACATGTGACATGTTAAAACTAACACATGAAGACAACACTGGTCCCCTCTCATTGGTTACCTGTCATTACTTTCAGTGGAGGCTTCGATATTAGTCATTAGCAGTGACCCTTTTCACAGTTCAAAGGTTCACTTCTACTACTGTACCAATCAGACATCTATGGGAGGTGATTAGATGATGATGTGCCACCCCACTTCTTTAAAATGAAACGCAACACTTCCTGCAGATGTGTTAAATCAAAAGAATGGTTTAATGTGTGTTTTGCATTAACAGCAAACAGCAGTAAATTAGAACAGGAGCAGATTGAGAAACAAGCAACGTCTTTAGAATGTTTGATAAAATATATTAAAAAAACAAGGGAAATTAACAATAAAGGCCTAAAGGTCTCTAATATAATTCTGCTTCAAATACAGGCCTGGTTATTAAATGCCCCCACCCTTATTAAAGTTGCACTAGCTGCATGGCCTATATTTATGGATTCAAATGTGTTCAAAGAGTGACTTTAGTTTGTAGCTTTGGGAACATTGCCATGTTTTTTTTTTTTGTTTGGAAATTGGGAAGTATGTTTAATCATGTGTCATGTTGATGTTTGATTGAAAAAGAGAGCTGTCAATGATGTATTGTCCAGCCTACTTGAAATGACGTCTTAAGCTTATTCATCTGTGGCCTTGCCAGACCACAGTGAGATGTGAAACCGTGGCCTGACTTTGAGCAAATCAGACTCTAATTTAAAACATTTACTTTCTTAAAGTTTCTCTTTTTGTAAGCCACACTCTTAAGGTGACATTAAGTTGGAGCTTATGCAACAAAAGTATTCATCTGTTAAATTTTTATTATTTTAAAATGTGAAGAAGGAATGCAAACATGATAGAGTCCCTAGAGTTAAAATGCAAAATTACCATTATCATTATTGTCTGCATGAATGGAATGACGTGCGCATGCAGACCAATGCAAAACAGTTTTGGAGTTACTCCTCAGTTTCTCTGCAACATAAATCATTTGACAAGTTATTTTGTTTTAACCCCTGTCTAGCATTGCAGGTTGGCGATTGACTGTGTGTCTGTGGAATATTAAAGAATGAACTACTTTGGGATTATACATATAGTTTTATATATTGAGAGCTAGAGCTCTGTGGTAAACAATTTGCTCACTCAGTCATGCTCTTGAGACATTTTTATAACTGACTGATGACATTTAAATAACTGAAAAGTAGAAAGATATTTAGGCATGTTCAGTCCGCTGATTCACTTTCTGACGTAACTGTGTGTTTGTGCATGTGTCTGCCATGTGTCTGAATACTGAATGTTGACCTGCTACTACAAGGAATAACCATGGCAATTTTTAGGTTTATTTTCCACTGTGACCTTCAGAACTGCACATGCGAGGTTCTTCACAATCTGATTTATAGTTTTGTTTGGGTTAATGTTGTATTTGGATGAAGTGTGGAGCTACTTAGAATTTCCCAGCTGTTACACTCCCATTCACTGTGTAAGTTGTGGTCTGTGCTGCCAGGAAATTATGTTACTCTTGCTACACCCGTTATTATTGTATTGTTGGTTTTGTAATTTTTATTGTTGCGATTGTTTTTGTAGCGGTCACTGTTTGGTTGGTGTTGCTGTTGCTTTGGTTGTTGCCGTGAGTTGCCATGGTTGTTGTATGTTTAGTACATGCTGATGTCATTCTGTACAGTTTCTGAGTATTAATTCCTTTGTCCACATTCCAAGAATTCTTAATTTTGTAATCAAAGGCCTGTAATATCTTAACTTATCAAGTGTTTGAAGACATGTATTGATCACATTCCACTTTCTGTTAGTAAGGATAACAAAGAAGTGAGAAAACTATAATTTCCCAATCCTAAAGCTACCAGTTTTCCAGTACTTATTCCAGGGTAATTTTTTTAGTTAGCTTGTGTTTGTATGTTGAGTATGTTGAGGAGTGCAGTGAATAATTATTTTCTTCATCAAGGGTCCATCATTATTATTTTTTACGTAATCAATGTATGTAATTGATCAAATAATCATTTAGTATTCAAAAGTAATGACAAATGTCCATCACAAGTTGTCAGAGTCTTTTTTTTATACTAATAGTCTAAGACACAAATGCATTCAATGTACAATGATGAGCAAGGCTCGATTGGCAATCAAGCAATGTGAGCTACTGTCCTCAATGGGCCCCAAGGCGCCATATGATTCATATAATGTATGGTAATTTCATTAATTGCATTTTGTTTGGTGATGTCTGCCAATAAATATCAACTGTGGAGTTTTCTTTTGTAAACCAACAATTATGTTTACATTCACTCCAAAACACGTGTGTATCCTTGAGGCCTAATAAATGTGTTGAATGGATTTCCTTCTTTATAAAACATTTCTTGTTTGCTAGCTAGTAGTCTTTTTCTTCACTATCTTTGTTGTACCAACTGCTGATCAGTGGAACAGCGTGAAACCATTGCCTGGATGTATTGTGTCACCCGCGTCCCTATGCATGTGCATGAAATACAAACAAAACAGGGACCCACTCTTAAAAACATTGCTCCATAGCACTACTAGTGTTCAAAAACTCCAAAGGGTACCTTTAAGGTGGGTCCTGAAGCTCCTCTACAGTTATCTTGTAGAGGAGCTCTACAGTATGTCCAAATTTACATGGTGCATTTTGCTAAATAAATTGTGTTTAACCAAACTCAATAGGGCCCCACATTCA
This sequence comes from Siniperca chuatsi, assembly GCF_020085105.1. Lineage (NCBI taxonomy): Eukaryota > Metazoa > Chordata > Actinopteri > Centrarchiformes > Sinipercidae > Siniperca > Siniperca chuatsi. Next base: position 26,647,821 of record NC_058045.1, on the reverse strand, counting down.
AGTTTTACCCTGGGTCCCTCTAGTGAGTTAATCTGGCCATGGAAATGAGACAGAGCATCAAAAAGCAACACATTCTTACAATTTAGAAGCAAATAACAGCTATTTTTTACTTGAAAAGGTGTTTGAACAATTGTGGAACTGTTTGATTGAGTAATGACTTAAAGACTTTACTTTTTGGCTTGAAAAGTTTCTTGGAACTGTGTTTTCACAGAAAGTAGCAGTGTCAAACCACAGAGGACTGTCACCAAACAGCTAACTCAACAGAAGTGTTCTCTATCCTCTCCTCTGTGAAGGACTGCATGACTTGTTGACAGGTCAGCAGTGTGTTTTTGTCCTCTAAGTTTAGGAGCAGCAATTTGGTTGTTCCTTAGCAAATGGAGAAGTAGAGCAGCTTATTGTTCAGGGAAATGACTCTTTAATGCTCGGCAACGTCACATACGAGTCCAGCAGCTTCACATGAGTTCCACGGTGTGACTAAGTTCCTAAACAGAGCATATGACATGTTTATGTTAGTGTTTGATCAATCTGTTGATTACAGCGAAGGTGTTTGAACAAACAGAGCTATCATATCACCTTCAAATCTGGGTCGCTGCTGAATGTCCTTTTGTTTGGGAACTACTGTTGTGTGATTATTGATAAATATGAAACCGAGGGAACACAGGATGTGAAATGATAATGTTTGCTTGATGACAGGAACAGGAAGAAATGTGCACTCAAATGCCCTGTTATCCACTTGCTATCTGTCTTCAACAGGAGGGTTGTGGTTGTCACTCTGTGTGATGCAAGCAAACACAGTGGCTGCAAAAGACCACAGAGGTTTCATGTGAGCCAAATGTCATTCAGTGTCCACAATGTCTCTGTCTTGGTAGATATGGTTATATACAGTATGTAACATCCTACTTTGTTACATACTTTATTACACAGCTGTGTATGCATATGTACATGTCACCCAGTGCTACAGTGTGGCTCATTAATGTGGAACGATATATCAGGCTTTGGATACGCACACAATACTTGTTAGTGCGATCAATTTATTCTTGGTTTTACCATTGGTTTCCATTCATATCCAACAGTACAGTAAAAAAAAAATGTATTGGAGGGACATAAAACTTGCTTCATGTTTGCTTTGTTTGTTGAAAATGTTACTTTGTTAGTTATTTATTGGCTAGTTAGTTAGTTATTGTTGCATGGTAATGCACTGCACACTTAAATCAGTCACCATGTGAAAAGCATTGATATGGGGCTGCAGTCATTATTTCCATCATCATTTTCATCATGTTGCTTGTTTTATTTGACCAAATGATATTCGTTAACACTTTATAATAATGATCAGTCATTTTTACCCATTAGTTAATAATAAACTAATCACCAACAAAACATTCATATTGTAAATGACTGATTAGTTTATCATTAACTAATGGCATATACAGTACATGACTTATAACATGTTATTATGAAAGGTTACTTAATATTCCATTTACAATTAAATAAAACAAATGGAGCAAATCCTGATTTGAGAAGCTGGATCTAGCATTTCTGCTTGATAAAATAACGTGAACAGAGTAATATTCACATCAATCAATTAATTGACAAACTGTTTCAGCACTACTTAATATGCAACTAGAATGTAACTATGAAAACAATAAAAACAGACAAGGTGTTCACTGTGATGGATTGCTCATCAGAAGCAAGTTTCAAGCCACTAAGTATATTTTCTCACTGTAGTGGAATGAATGGAAGCCAATGGCTGCCTGGAAGGTTGAAATATACACCTTAAAACATCTGCCAGACTGCAAGTTGCAAGTCGCACTTTGAGAAATGGATTGGAATGACATGTGAGAGTAAACATAATTTGTAGTGAATGGTTTAAGACATACAAAAAATGCAGTAGCATTCTTGCATCCTCCTGAAGGATGAAACCCTGAAACAAATCTCAAGTATATAAAAGTTGACATTTTTAGAATGAATGTGCTTTCTAGGCTGTTATTTCTCTTCCAAACTCTGCCCATCTTGCCACCGAAAAACATTAACTTTAGATCGCTTAATCTCTCTTGTTTAGATGGCAAGGTAGGTGTCCACGGGTAAGATACAAGGTTTTGCAGCTACCAAAAAACCTAGGTGGTTGGGCGCTCCTCAACCTCAGGCATTACTGGTGGGCCTGTCAGTTGAGGGCATTGACAATATGGGCTACAGATAAAACGGAGACAAGATGGTTAGAGATTGAGAAGTCGGCCTGTCCTTTGTCAGAGGTGGTATTCACTGATCCCAGAAGGAGGCCTTAGGCCCCGATCAAACAGGACGCGGTTCTTGCAGTGAGAGGCATCTTTGTTGTTTTCTATAGGCAGTAAGCGTTTTGTGCACTGCTAATGCACCCTGGGCACCTCACGTTTTTGCAGGAGCTCTCTGAATGCCTCGAGTTGAGCAGAAAAGCGCCCGACTTCATTTGCGTTTTTTCCCCATTGTCCAATCAGATGAATTGAGAGTTGCTTGGAAATAACAATCATGGAGGATAAACTGGTGGCTGTTGCTGGATACCCAGAGCTATGTGATTTTACCAACCGTAGTTACCATGATTTGAACAGAAAACAGCGGGCCTGGAGGCAAATTAGTGCACTACTTGAGATTTCAGGTAAGTTGTTTTCATTCATTTAAACTGTACTAATACTTAACTGGTAGCATACAGTTCATGGTTTGTGTTAAGCTAACTTTAACTCACTTTCAACTTTGTCAAACGGCTCATCTTAAAATAAACCTTGAACCAACCATCATCCAGACGAAGCTCCTGGACCAGCTGGTGGTATTCCCCGTTCCTCTTTCTGAGGGTCCCATGTTCCCACACTGATCTCCGTTTTCCTGTGTTCAGCGTACTATTTGGGAGCAGCCTCTCACCCTCAATCAAAGCCAGAGCAATATATATCTATATTTTAAATATATATATCTACATTTATATATACTGTAAGTCTATAAAGTATTTGGTTTCAAGCTCCATAGAGACCCATTGTTAGTCATACTTGGGGTATTGCCTGAAGAAATAAAAGAAATAAATACTTAATAATTTTCCATACTGCTGGCAGCTGCCAAACAAGCAATAACACTGAACTGACAACTGACAATCCCATGACAAGTGGCAATCAATAATCAAAGCAATCTACTTAAAGGACCAGTGTGTAAGATTTAGGGGGATCTGTTGGCAGAATATGGCAGAAATGGAATATAATATTCATAAGTATATTTTCATTAGTGTAAACCTGAAAATAAGAATTGTGTTTTTGTTACCTTAAAATTAGCCCTTTACAACTACAGAGGGAGCGGGTTCTCTTCCACGGAGTCCGCCATGTTGCACCGCCATGTTGCACCACCATGTACAGTAGCCCAGAAAGGACAAAACAAACACTGCATCTAGATTGGGCCTTTCGTGAGTTTTGCGGCCACCGTAGGTTCTCCTACACGCTTGGAAGGGGAGGGTGAGGCGAGCGGTATTCACTTGGTTGCAAACTGCAATTTCACCGCTAGATACCACTAAATCCTACACACTGGACCTTTTAATGGAAAAAATTACTTTTATGTTGAGACTACAAAATATATAATTTACAGAGAAATGGTCAATTTGGTTGAGGGCAATAGGAGAAGGGTGGCTCTGGATTGGCTTACCTGAGGGACAGGTACACTTGTGGGTGGAGAGGTTATGGGCATCAAAGTAATTATACAATCTTAATACTTTGGATTTATTTGTTTTTGTTCATGTACTGTGTTATTTTTTCTGGGTATTCTGCAACATCAAAGTGATTGATAAATATGTATATTTTCCAGATATATTACTGTATGAATAGACGTAGATGTAGGGGTGGGGAACGAGAGGCGGTCGGTGGGAAATGGCATGTCGGCAGGAAAGAGGACTGGAATGGGTGGGAAGTATCGATGGCACAGGAGCATAACAAAAACTAACTGAATATTGACAGGACAAACAAATGCTGGCACAGTAGAGGGTAGAATGAAAGGGGTTGTAAAAAGGCTTATTTCGAACCCCATATTTCTTTGAAGAAGAATGAATGTAATATGTAGAATGTATATTGAAAACTTTTGTACCCAATAAACAATAAGTTGCAAAAAAAAGTTACATTTAGAGATAAAAGGTTTTCACCCAACAGTGAGACAGTTTGTTTTTGAAAATACAGTGCATAGGTCATTCTTTCTTTCTTTTTTCCTCCTTTCTTTCTTTCTTTTTCCTTCCATCATTGCTCCTTGTCTGCTTCTCCCTGGAAACAAAAAGAAAACACAACATACATCTCCATCCCCTTGTTTCTATGGCAACACAGCAGTGAGGAGAGGAAACAAGAGGAGCTGTAGCCTCCTCCAACCCTACTCCACGATGAAAAGCAGAACAGAAAGAGACAGAATGAGGAAAAAAAGAGAAAAAGAGAGGACTGGAAGCAGGAAAACAGAGTCAAGTAGAAAGAAAGAAAGAATTAAGGAAAGACAGAGTCGTACAGGATGAGAGAGAGAGAGAGGAAGGTAGAGGGAGGCAGGCAATAACTGCATGCTCTTGTGCAGGATGGAGTATCTATGGTAACCTCGGCTGGTTATCAGAAAATTGAAGCCCCTTCTGTTTGTCTCCATTCTGCTCTGCCTCTGCCTATTCAAAAACACCATTTATCTCCTCCTTCTGCTCTTTATTTTGCAGTTCGTCTTGTTAGTATGGCGTGTGCCACCAACTCGAGCAAAAACTCAATCAAAAACACTATTTGGCAGTGTACAGGCAAACAGAAAGACAGACAGACAGAGATAGGAGCTGACGTTTACTCTTCCATGGAAATGAGACATCTCTCCCAGAACCAATATTTGTCATGGACGTCGTCTGTAATGAAAATCCTCTATGGGTGCAGTTCCACAACAGGGATTCTGTGTGTGTGTGTGTGTGTGTGTGTGTGTGTGTGTCTGCAGAGGGGGTGAGACAGAAGAGCCAGCCGTGGAGGGAGGTATAAATAAAGGAATAGCGTGTTTGTTTTTCAGCCGGGGGGGCAGAGAGAGAGAGAGAGGTGCCTGTTTGCTCTATGGAGAGTGAGATGGATGCAAATAAAGAGAACCACCTGTCTGCTCGACTCCCCTGCAGAGGGATGCCAGGGCAAAAGCAGGCGTTCACTGCTGCTGCTTCCATGTAACTACTCAGATGTGTTTGTGTTGAGCAGAGCTGTTACTGTGTGTGTGTGTGCTGGAGGAGGCCAGAGACAGACTGTTTATCTGTCTGGAAGCAGCAGAAAAAGAAGATGAAGGGGGAAGTGGAGTGATACCAGAGCAGCCTGTGGAGGCCTGTTTTACCGAGACACTGACTATAGCTTGACAGTCCCAGTTCATTCATATTATAATATAATAATAGTAATTATTTGGATGTCTACCTCTTTACTAAAGAACTGATATTTTCTAAACAGGTTGCAATGAGACATTTTGTTCAGATTCTTCACAAGTATAAATCATCGTAAACAGTAATATCATCAGTAATTATTTTCTTCATTATACAGTATTATTACTATTATCTGTCTGAGGTTTTTCCTGTCTGACAAGAATTCAATAAGGGAATAAATGGTTACATGTTAACATTTTGAATATCGGTAAATATTGGCTTCAGTTAAGCAAGACAAGTCAAGGCCTCAGTATGCCTTTTTGGCCTTAAACTCACACCTCTTGTCAACAGTCATAACAGATCACACACACACGATATACACACTGCAGGAATCAGCAGATATCGGTATCTTCAATGTCCACTTAGGATAAACATTCATTAATCTGATTTGAAATCATATTAGGAAGACAATCCTTATAACTTTAGATCTTGCCTCATAATCATCACATTCAGACTTTTTATTTAGTATCAAAAGTAGTTCAGTGATTGCTGCATGCAAAATGGCCAAGAAAGCTTTTCAGATTTTTGCTTAAAGCTTTCTCATTTTTGGCTGGACCGCAGCAAAGCGAGGCCAGCCCTATAAACGCAAACGTCTGTCCCTGACTTACTGAGTGATGAAGTTACACCATTGGTCGGTCCATTGCTCTTTCAAAATGAATAGGTGCAGACAGACCTCAATTATGTCCTCAGGAGCACATTGACCATTCACAGTCCAGCCATATACTAGGTTTCGACCTAGTCTTGTTTGTCATAGACACTTAAATAGGTTACCTTTTTTTTTAAAAGTCTATCTCAAAACAGTACTGGCCCCTATGTACAATGAAGCAGTTTTTTTTTCATTGTAATTGTTACTCTTGTCCATACAGGCGACAAAGAGATCCCCTTCTTAAGTAATTTCAAGTGATGGAGGACAAAATCCTTGTTCTGTGTAAAAATGCATTTTAAAGTCAGCTGAAGCTAATATGAGGCTTTGAAAGTTAGTCTTTTTACTGACAAATTCCCTGTTTGTGCTTCCACACAGTGTGCCCTTGCTAAGTCACGGCAGAGGGATAGTAGCCTAACACAAAGCACAAAGAACTCTCTTCAAGAACTCTGTGTTTTCTGTCTTTGTAGCCCTGACACAATGAATCGTACAAATGGAGATAATGGCGCACACTTTCGGACAATCTTTCCTTGAAGGCATTCATGGTGTTGCGCTAAGTTGTTCACACGAAAAGTGACAGAAGTAGTTGTGTGAAGAGTGAAAATGAGCTTGAGAGAGAAGTTCATATCCTACCTACTCTCTTACCTCAGCACACCTGACCAATCGCTGCGTAAAGCGGGTGTTTCAGAAAGTGTGTCAGAAGTTAACACTTTCTGACACAGCCCCTTCGATTCTGCTGTCCAAAAGGGGATTTCAGAAGCTATAAAATCTGACAAACACTTTGTTTGAAGAAGACTGAGGGCTTCAGATACTAAGTCCATTGCAAGACTGATACAATATGTCCACATGAAAAAGGAAAAATGTTAACAATGAAAAAGCTAAATCAGACAGAGCACAGTCGGCTGTGGTTCCTCTTTGATAGTCTTTTTGAATTTCTCTCCTGAATCTGCCACCTAAACATACATAGTAGGTCAACACTTTATTCACTTCAAACTTCATATCACCCAATACACTTATTTCCATTTATTTGTCTTAGTTTACTTTCCTGATGGAAACCTGCTGTGTCCCAATCCAGTTCCCATAAGAAATGTCTGTTTGCAGGCCAAAACACAATGCTTGAAATATTTTATTCCTTAGTGTACTTACTCTGTTTCAAATTAGTGATCCTGGCGATCCACTGGTGGATATTGACTTGTTTACATTTCTTCTATTATCTCGGCTGTTGTCTTTATTTGTTTCTTGGTGTCACACTTAACTGAGAATAGTAAATCCCACGCTGTCAATGTTTATCCACTGATAACATAAAATGGAACACACGTATGTAAGACACTTTCAAAGATTTTCTGAAATACTCCTCCTAAAGCTCCTAGAATTGTGACTACATTACTGTGGTCTGTCAGGACTTGATGGCCGCATCCAGCTGAAACTTTCTACATTCACCCAGCTGCTGAGAGTTTTTAAACTGAAAATGGCCTCAGAAAAATGAAAAGTGAAAGGAAAAAAAATGCTGATCAATGCCAGAAAGAATTGCTGCATAATTAGGGTGCAGCAAAAGCCACTGCAGATGACGTCTGCAGGGCCCATTTGTGTGGATATACAGTTAGTCTCCTATCAACAACAATTGGTACTAAGTCATGCAGTGACGCTAATGTCTGGGAAATCAACTGGTGATTCATTTACTGCCATTGCTGCATTACTGACAGACACGTCTTATTATAGACACACTGTGGTATTAAACATTTCTCTTGAAACTTCTTCTGGTAGTTAGAAGATATGTAGGCTTGGTTTCCTTGTGGCTTTCTCTGGGCCTCGTTATTTTTATCTGTTTAGAATCTTTCTTTTTTTTTTAAAAGACTCTTCTGTTCCTGACTCCGGAAACTTGTGGTAATTTGTCAGGGTTCCTGTAATCATTTTGAGACTAGCAAACAGGTTGTGGCCTGTTACTCAGTTGCATCTGCTTCCAGCTCTCACAATGGTGAGACTGGGATCAGAGCTCTGCATCACACCATAGTGGGCTTTCTGTCTGTGTGTATTGACTCAAAGCTACATGAACAATGTCTTTCGAGGTAATGTTTGTGTATTTGTGTGATTAATGGCTTTTGCTAAATTGATTTTCCACTTTGTTTCAGCATTCAGTGACTATTCACTTGGAACTACATCAAATGTCACCACAGCTGATAAAGACTACTCTGTATAACAGCGTTTGCCATTTTGTTTGGCCTTGTGTTTACCCAGGGCAGGTTAGCCCAGGATATGTTTCTTTTTGTCTTTCCAGCTGACTGCCAGTAAAAATAAATGCCTTTTTCTCCTCCAGCTCTGTTTAAATATACAGTATGTATTGTAAATGTTAGACAGTGGCAGGCTAATATCCTCTTGCTTTCTCTCTCCTTTCCAGCCCACCGGTTACATGGAGACATCATTGTCCTACAGCTCCATAGAGGACCTGCAGCTCCTCTCATGGGACAATGCTCCAAAGTACTGTGTCCAGCTCAGCTTCCCTGGTGGCACCGTCCTGCTGCAGGTAATGCACGTGTTCGCAGTCATCTTAAAAATAAACCAGCGGCTACATACCTAATAAGTTTTATCAGATCATTTTACTGATAAAACTAAAAAACAAAAATCCTAGGACACATCCGGTCAGCTGTTAGTACAGGTTGGAATAACACAGGCTTAAAATAAATTAGTGACAATAAAACTACCTTGACATTTTTGTAGGCTAGCTAGGTTTCCATTCAGTAATTGCTTATTTTGGTTGCAATAGCAATGGATACAAACAAGTGTTCATTACTCCAATCTAATCATTTCACTCAGTTTGGTCCAACACGAAAGGGATGAAGTGATGCAGTTTGATTTCTCAACAGGGATGGGCAGGGAACATAAACACTTTTATAGTATCAGATGAATTTTGTTCATAGCAGTGAGTATCGAAAATGTACTTATTATTTTAATTAGATATTTCCTGATGTTTGTTCCTTATTTCAATTATGTTTTAAAAAATACTATTAGAATACTATTTTCTGCATTTCTACATGCTTTTATCATGATTCTCAGCTACTTAACAGCAACACGTTATGATTAAGATGGCTATCATGTTTAGTTTAATCATTCTGCCAGAAAAGTGGTAAATATTCATCAGAAAAAGCCGCCTTACTCTCTGCATGTTTAACCCAGAACCCTGCTGAACATCACAGGCTGTGGTCCCCTGTCCCTGGTGGATGTTATGCCCAAGGTGCAACAGCAGCACAAACACACGATCCCTGCCTGAAACAGCCAGTGTAATCTGGCATTAATTCAGGGGTATCAGTTCATCAAACTCTTAGCTTTGGCAAAGTCATTACATCTACTATCATGTATCACAAAATATTTTAAACCCACTTGTATAAACAGATTAAATATCTGGGGACAAAGTGGAGCACTGCATGATAAATGAACACTATTTGGTCCATGGCCCGTGACAATTGATTAAACTGAGATTTTAAAGCTATCGGTGTAGTGGGAACTTTGGTCCTGATTGCTCCCTGTTGGGATGAATTTTTACATCAGTAGATTTGTGGTGAATAGTCTGTGGTGCCTAGTTTTGTGTCTGTAATATGTTAGACTCAGGACAGTACCAGAACCTATACTGGACACCTTACACCATGTATCTGCTGGAGTCTGAGAGACTGCTCTGAATTCCTGGGACAAAATCATCTCCACATTAACCAGAGCCATTCAGTGAGCACATCTGGTACTGTTACCCATTAGCCCACTTACCTCTGATACACAATCTAATCCATTATGGGTGTTGGGGGTCAACAGTGTATACCCACCTCCTCAGCTGTGTTTATGCTTATGCCTGCTGCCAGCTGTTTGGACCGCTGCCAGGCGGATTCAGTTTGTGCTTTGAAGGAAATGCTCCGCTGGATCCTATCCACAAGCCAAGATCAGTCATGGTTCCTGTGGAAAACTGGAAAACCTGGTGTAGTTTTCCAGCTAAGGAAAGAACATTAGAGAATTATTAAAATGTCATGGTTTAGAGATCAAGATAGTAAGTTAACCTGAAAACCCCAAACAGAGTGAACACTGAAATCCCAATTTGACAACATACTAGTTTGGACTATGGCAACTAATTTCCCAGCCGTACAAACTATGTCGCTGCATGCTGTATGATGAGGTGGCAACAAAAACACTGATAAATATGATTAAAACACTGAAGGAATATGATTTCTGCTCTCCTTGGCTCATTGTGATTGTATGTTTCCTGTGGGTATAAATTTGATGAAAGTAGGCCAGGTCATCATCATGGATTCCCATCTGAATTGCTGCAGTCACTCACCATTATTTGGATCTTGCATTTTAACAAGTAATAATGAATGCAATATATTCATCTCCAGCAGTCAGCAGTTGCTTTATTACTATTAAGTTTTTTAATAGTGAGTTATTGATGCCAGTTACTTTTGACTATTTTGTGACAATCAATTAGTTCAATTAGTTACTCATAAGTGCAGGTCCTTGTAGCATCATTTTAAGCAGGCTAGAATGACGACACTCAGTTTCAGTATAACCTGACACAATTTTAATCTCTTATAAGAATATTATCCAAAAACAGTTAAAATCCTTCACAGTGGCACATAGAAATGAATCATTTATCCGCTACCTCATTGAAAATTGTAGGCCACATACTGTACTGAACATACTGTTCCTTCTACCTGGTCTACAACATGCACCATTTCTTCCTCTAAATACATACCGCACCTAGACTGGTCTGACCTTAAAGTCATTACACTTTGTTTTGCCGGCAATCAGTTATTTTACTGTTAACAAACATTGGGACAGGTAATAAAAAATGCAAACACACAGGAAGCAGATGGGAAGAATGGCAACATTTTTTCTGGTCCTGTTTGTTGTTCTGAAGACAAAGTTAATTTTTAAAGTCTCTCTGCAGTTGTTGTCAATTCAGTTTACAATGTACTATCTCCGTGGTGTCGAAAAGTCATTTTTAAAAGACGTCAATAAATTATTTCAACCATTTTTTTCATCTTACCTCTACTCCTCTGTGTAAATCTCGTCTTGTTAAAGTAGGTGTGTCTCTCAGTTCAAATATATAATATTAGTGATTGAAGACCTGATTGGCTGATAATTATCAGTGTAGCATACACCAGCTTCCAATAAAATGCACACTGTTAACTGTAACAGTCTGTCAGAGATGGTACACAGCATGTAGAAGTGATTTGATATAAAAATGTTTGATCAAGAGTTGGAAACCTTAGCAACAATAGATGTCAGTCAGTGGTAACCTGATAATATAATGTATGCTAGTTTAGAGAGTAAGAGCACAATTACATGACTGTCAGATGTCTATTTACTGCTAATCATTCAGCTAATAGCTTTATGTTTTGGAGCCAATTAATGAAATGTACATGTGTCAGATTGGCTGCATCCAGGTGTCTCTCTGCATTCACACACTGATCTAATAAAGATGTGCCAGGCTTTAAAGGGAATTCATTTTATAAGATTAATACGGCACGTCAAGAGGCAGCTTAGAGTAGACTTCTTGTTCATTTTAAAGTTACACTTATTTCTGTGTTCCCTTAAAGTGGTCATATTATGCTTTCTGGCTTTTTCCCTTTCCTTAATTGTGTTATATATCTTTTTTTGTGCATATAATAGGTTTGCAAACTGAAAAAGCCCAAAGTCCACCCCAAAGGGAGTCACCCTCTGCCACAGAAAACACTGCTCCTGAACTGCCTGAAAACAGCTCCAACCTTTACTTCCGTAACGTATCTGCGTCACTATGTAACACGCGTTTGTAACACGCGTTTGTAACACGCGTTTGTAACACACAGTTTCCACAAGTACACCTAAATATGAAATTAAAGTAACGTTAGATACCCTCCAGGCAGTCAATAAAGTTGTTACTGTGATGTAGAGACAGCGTACCGTTAAAACGTTAGCTATAAAAGATAAATTAAAGTTAATTACTAACCACTCCGTCTCGGTCGTGAAGCTGGTTCGGGTTGTTGGAACATGAAGGGCTGAACCGAAGCCATAATTACAGACTGAAGCGGCTTTGTTTTGGATCACACTACCTTGCTCTCCAGGACCCGCCCTACTGCTTCTGATTGGCTATTTCGCATGAGAAATTTTCTGTGTTTTTTGTTTTGTCTGTGCTCTTCTCACTGGTATGAAGCAGGGGTGGGGCTCAGCTGCAAAAATGTGATACACATAGGTCACATACTACTGTACACCAGCAACATTTGAATTAAAATCTGATGACAGTTCTGTGGCTGTTTGCTTTGATTCCCAGAATACTGTCAATCACATTAGGTCAGACCACAACCACACAGTCCAGATGAAGCCACGCTCGCAGCTGCTCAACATCACACACAGGCGAGGTTGGAATAGACCGTGGCTGATGTCTCCGCTCCTTTGATTGGTCACTTTCAATACTGACCATGACCTTTGAATGGCTGTTTGGTTTGATCACTGACACAGTTAAAGACCAGCAGTTGCTGGCACTGACTAACTAACTTATGCATTGGGTCTACATTTTTTCATAGCAATTGTAACCTACATGGATCATATATGCCACTGCTGTCAACACAAATAGCCTATGTTACATTTTGGTTATGCATGATTTACTTGTGTTAAGGGCATTGTGGAGGTGGCTGGTCCTCACTTTACCTCTTTTTTTCTCCGACATCTTGATTGACTTCTTGATGATTCTGCTGCCAAAAAATGGGCCAGAGACAGGCCGGAGACTGTGGGTTTTGAAAGTGACCAATCAAAGGAGGGGTGACATCAGCCACTGTCTATTCCATCCCCGCCTTCAAAGTCTCAAAAATCAACTTGAGCAGCGTTGAGCAGTTGTGAGCATGTAGGGATGTTCAAGTCAGCGCTCGTCACAGCTCCATGCCCGCTGGACCGCATTTGTGCACGTGGAGCATAAATGCTCCCTCGCGAGGATGGTTTTCGCTCGTGGATACTGTTCTGCTTGCTCGTATTATGTGCATGTGCCTGTTTTTTTATGTGCACAGGTTTTGAGACTAATTAAATGCCATACTTTTTTTTGCCTGCTGCTGCTGGAAATGAGGTTGATGAGGGCGGTGACAGTCAACCAAACAGTAAAGTTGTGGTCTAATAAAACAATGGGCTAAAAGACAATGAAACGCTCCATAGAGCTGAGGGGAACTGGAGAGTCGGGTGGTAATTCTCTATTTATTCATCACTACAAGCAACCACTTTCATTACACATAGTCTTGATCTGTTGTTAATTAGTGCGGCTTTAATGTTTAGAATTTCTCCTGTAAAAGTCCAACCATGCCTGTTTAATTTATTTTTCCTTTGGCAAGCAGTGCAAAGACTCATTTTGTGTTTTGCATCTAGTAACTGCACATTTTCTTGTATTCTTGACTAATGTTAGACCTTCACAGCAAACACTTACAGGGCTGTTTAAAAGTGAAATCAACACACTGTGATTGTGAGTAACCAAAAGTAGTTAGAGGGAGGGGGCTGCGTTTGTAAGTCAAAACCCAGCAGATATTGTCTGCAACTGTAAATGTCAACACTTAAACATGTAAAATCTATCTTCAAAATGGAGTAGTTCTTGGTAAATATGCTGTATTTAGGCCTAAGATTGTAGAAAATGACAATGTACAGCAATCTGATAATTTAACGTTGACAAAAAGTGAACTTTTAACCTTTTACAAAAATGCAAAAATATTTTTTGCCTCTTTCAGGATGTAGTTGTCTGGGTGACTATGAGCCAATGTCATACAATCCTTTTCTGTGACTTTGCTTTCTATTACCTGAGATCAGATATAACAAATTGTTTGTGTCTCTCTGCATGGGTGTGTGTATGTGTGTGTTGCTACAGGCTGCAAACAGCTACTTAAGGGACCAATGGTTTCACTCACTGCAGTGGAAGGTAAGGTTACGGTTTGTCTTTACTTTTTAATTGATTAGTTTCATCTGCCCGATTAAAGCATGACTGTATTTCAGCACACATTGAAGTTTATTGCTGAATGATCCCGTTGAAACACCCAAAAATAGGTTTTTGTTGTATTACAAATCTTCTCACAGTGACACACAATTCTATGGCACTTTACAGACCTTTATGAGGATCAGACCTCTAAACCTGTCAGTACTAGAGCCATGCTGTGCTTACTAAGCTAAATAAAGCTATACAAGGAAGTATGCCTGAGGTAGTTCAGTGGTAGAGCTCACAGTTACTTCCCATGGTTTAAAAAAATATATTTTTCCTCTGTGTTTAATTTCCTCCACACTCAACACTTTCTCAAACAATAATCAGAAGCTGTCACATAAAAGCCATGTGACACACTGTATATATAAAGGTGTAGGGAGACTTTACACAGGTCTGATTCTTTACAAACATTTCCTGTTTGTGTGTTTTCACTGGACCATTTAAAAAATTAAAAACCCAACAACCCAACAAGCATGTGAGGTATAGTGACATGAAACAGGACCAAAACAAGAACAAAATTCACATATTTGAAAAATATTTCTTAATGATATCTGAGGTGTTGAAGTGCTGGTTTCACAAACCAATGCAAGCAGCAGCTATAGAAAATAAATGCATACCAAATACTTGCTAGGTAGTCACCGTGGGGTATTGCGTTGTCTTTCCTACAGAAAAAGATCTACAAATACCGCAAGGTCCTGAACAATCCGAGCCGCTGGGATGTGGTGCTGAAGGAGATCAGAGCGCTGGTGGACATGGCTCTGACCTCACCGCTGCAGGACGAGTCCATCCACCAGGCTCCACTGCACATCATCTCCACCCTGCTGGCTGAGGTAGCAACACATACACATATGCACCCTCATGCGTATATTACCAGTGAGGCCCTGGCCCTTACCATTTTCTTTTTATGCCTAATATTAGTCTTTGCTCTAATCTAAATCTAATCCTAATTGGGGGTTTTTAAATCAACATTTGATGCAAGTGCCTCATAATTCTACTATTCTTCTATAAAGTATGGAGCTCCAAAACACAATTTTATTGGAGTTCTTTTTTATTTTCACTATACACTATAGACATTTTTTAGCAAAAATGTTCCCAGTCCTTTATTTTTTATTAGAGACATTTTTAAATTTCGAAATCTTTTATTTTCTTCATGGGCGGTGGCTGGCTATTTAGTAAAAGATCCACCACTGCAACTCAAACATATTCTTAAAGGGGGGAAGGCCACAGCACATACAGTAGAACATTAGGGCCCTAGAGGCTACAATGTTTGTTACATCTCATAATGCAAAAGTACAATTAACACACTGATTTCATTGTTATTCTTAGATCTTTAGTAGTAACAGTAGTCAGGCTATAAATGTAAAGTCTGTAGTTTGGTGCTAGAGGAAAGGTTAGGAGGTCACCAAAATCATTAAAGGAATAGACATTTTAGGAAATGTGCTTATTTGCTTTCTTGTTGAGAGTTATATGAGAAGACCACTCTTATATCTGTACACTGAATATGAAGCTACAGCCATCAGACGGTTAGCTTAGTTCAGCATAAAGACTGGAAACTGGGAAACAGCTAGCTTGGCTCTGTCCAAAGGTAACAAATTCCACCTACCAAGCTTACTAATTAACAGTGTTTGTGAATAAACACAGTTGTGTCATCCTCTTGTGAGGACATTTGATTACAGCGTTCTTCTTTTTTGTTCTTCCCTAAACTCTTCTGGGTTTTTTCTCTTCTTCTTGACAGAACTCTAATCTCAGCACTCAGGATCATGAGAACATCATAGTGGTGAGTATGAAGTTCACTGTCACTATAAATTGATATTTGATGTCAGGCTGAAGTTAATAATTAACACCGCTGAGCCCAGCCTCTTGTTGTTTTGGTCTTTAAACTGAAGAAAAATATAGATTCTCTCATGTATTTGTTCATGTTACACTTGTGTGTTTGTGTGTTTTCGATTGCTGCTGTCGATGCCCTTATAGCGGTATCTGGGCGGAACAGAAGAGTTCGATGCTGAGAGAGGTTGCGATGTTTGTGTAGCTCACCTGTGGGCTGTTTTTACAAGGCTCCTGCACCTGACAGCTCTATACTGCTGGCTCCCAGCCAGTGTAAATAGGAGATAGGATATGGAAATATTCATCTATTTGTGTGTGTGTGTGTGTGTGTGTGTGTGTGTGTGTGTGTGTGTGTGTGTGTGTGTGTGTGTGTGTGTGTGTGTTCAGGCCATTGCTCCTCTTCTGGAAAACAACCACCCACCACCTGACCTGTGTGAGTTCTTCTGTAAGGTGAGCTCATGTGCTGCAGTCATAACCTGACTCAGAATAGAACAACACTGAACATATAGTTTCTGTAGTAAAGATAAATAGTTTTAAGCATTTAAAAGTGCTTCCTGTTGATGGTCATTCCTGTGTTTTGCAGCACTGTCGGGAGCGGCCACGGTCGATGGTCGTGATTGAAGTGTTCACTCCTGTGGTCCAGAGAATCCTCAAACATAACATGGTGAGAGCGGCTGTGTTCAGGAGCTGCACAGAGCATTCAGTAGTAAAGATGAGAATAAGAAATCAGTTCCCATTTAGTATTGGTTCCACTCTGCCCAATTCCTCTTTTGATAACTGTTTATTACATGCAATTTCATGTTTTTGGTAATTTATGTGAAAATGCTACATTCCTTCAATCTAGTAGAAGAAGAAATGCATCCAGTACATCTGATGAATCTAAAACCTTAAAATCCTGAATATAAACTGGATGTTGTGATATGTATCAGACAGGGCCGGATTAACCTTGTCAACGTTGACAAAAGTTTTTTAAAAATTTGTTTTTGTTGTAAGGTTTTACTGTTTGAGTTGTAATGTTTTTTTCAGTCAGTTTTTGCTCAATAGAGTTTAAACAGTAAAACTAAACCAACAATATAAAACATATGTGTTCTATTCTACCAAGCAATTAATCATAAAGTGATTGATAAGGAACTATATAGATCAATAAGCAAAATCAATAATGAAATTAGAAGTTATAAATTATTTTCTGGAGCGCCCTGGTGGCTGAGGGGGTTAAGGCGCCAACCATGAGGCGCAACATCACTGTAATTTCCTGTCATATCTTTAATTTCATATATCTAAAAAAATAAAAGAGCATAATATGCCTCAAAAACGTCTATTAAAAAAGACATTAAAAAATGTGTCCTTTCCCCAGCCCAGTTTAAAAGCGCCTGATTTTTGCAGGGGATGAAGACATGATATATGATGTAGTGTTCCCACAGTCTGTTTTAGAAAGGGTCTTCCCAAAGAACGGCTCTTTTAGTCGTTGTAATTATATATACAGTGCCTCTATCCACTAACTAAACCAGACAGAGTGGAAAACCTTTACATTTCTGGATGTAATCATCAAGTTATGTCTTTTCTCTTTTGCACTTTGGTTTGGTTTATATATTTTTGACTCTGTCCTTGTTTTTGTGCGTCTCTTTGGCAGGATTTTGGAAAGTGCCCTCGACTGCGTCTCTTCACTCAGGAGTATATCCTGGCTCTCAACGAGCTGAATGCTGGGATGGAGGTCGTGAAGAAGTTTGTCCACAGGTGAGAAACTGTCATGCCCAATAGCGCGTGTCAACAGGTCCTATAAAATTGTTGATGTCCTGTCTGATTAGATGTAGACGTGTAATCAAGTACACGTATAGTGGAAGGTTTGGATTTATGTTAATTACTGCTGGTATTTTGTTCTATTTATATATCATATTTATATACATTTATTCAATTTCATACCCTGAAAAGCCTCTAAAGAACATGTAGACATGAAATACTTAAAGAGCATGAGGTGTACAGAGCTGATCGTGTGCTGTCACAGAGGCTGAACCTACAGTAGATAGTTGGGACCATGGTATCTAACCTGCACATATGTGTGTTGTAGCATGCACGGGCCAACAGGGCAGTGCCCTCACCCACGTGTCCTGCCAAACCTGGTGGCAGTGTGTCTCGCTGCGATTTATTCCTGTTATGAGGAGTTCATCAACAGGTCAGTCATACACATCCACACACACACACACACGGTAGCTTCTCGTCTTTTCCCCGAACACGATGGAGTTTGTAAACTCTTGGCTTGCCTCACCACCTTCACATTTGATCTTGTCAGTTTTTCCCCTCTCCCTCAGTTTATCCACTTACCTTTCCACTCATGTCCGGACATCTTGTTTATCTGACCGCTGCAGTTTGAGCAGCTCAGATCTGTCAGGCCTGAAGGTCAGCAGCATGAAAGGCTAGACAAGCTACAGCTCCCCTGAGGTTTCATACTGCCATACTGCTTGCATACAAAATGGCTATCTGAGTGCACTCTCCATCGTTTAATGACAATGTATACACATTCCTGACAAAATACTGAAACATGACTAAAAGCTTTTATGTTTTTATGTTGTCTTTACACTAGAGATAGCTCACTCCATTGTAGCTTATTTATTGACAGTATTGATGTGCTCATCTAACACCTAACTTTTACAGTTGTTTTTTTTTTTTTTTTTTTTTAGAGTTGTAGGTACTAGAAGTGTATTGAAATTTTTAATGTGATAATTATCTTTTAGGCAAACTTTTATAATAATACTCATCAGTGGAAATTTGATTGTGTGGACAATATTTTTATCAGAAATGAGCAAGCTCCTACGACAACTTTGAGCCAAAATCCCATATTCTGTACCATGTACCATTTCTGATTCTGATTCTGATGTGAAACTGTATATTCTTTGTAACACCTCTGTTAAAAAGAGAGATATATACTCAGTTACCAGTTTATTAGTTACACAACCTAAAACTAATGCATCTAATATAACAGCCAACTGCAATAAACCCTACCTTCATGAAGGCTTTAATGTCCATTGTTTCCTGCTATAGAAAAGTGTTGATTCAATGTTATGGTCATTTTGGAGGCTGTAGTTAGTGCTGCTGTTGAATTAATAAATGTTCATGATAGTAAGATTCATTGCATTGTATTATACTGTAATAGTTTTAGCTAGGCATATCTTATAATAAACTGGCAACTGAGTGTATGTAAACATTCCTGAATTGCTAATTATTAAGAGCTAGAAGTGCACAATTACTTGAGTCTTTGGTCACTAAGTTTGTTCCCCAGAACAAAATTTAAAGGGTAGATGATCGATGATAGATAAATGTCTCAAAAACATTAAGGGATTTTTGCTGGGAGTTTGTCCAGTGTCATTTAGTTCCTAAACACCAGACATTGCTTGGAAATATTAATGCTGTGCAGAGAGGCCTACACATATTTAATTACACATACTATAAAAAGATATAGCTGGTGTGAAAAAGCTTTGCTAAAGCAGCCATTGTTTTTTAAGGTTGACCATTCCACACAATACCTGTTTGTTCAGCTGTTGTGGTAGAGGGGTCATTCTTTTGTTTACCTCTGTCCATTTTTTCATTGATTAAACAAACACATGATTGGTAATTTACCACATCTTGTACCACTAATATGAAGGAAACAGTACAAACAGTAATTTTCAGACGTTACTGGGAAAGCAGCTCAGATACTACACTGTCATCAGATCACATTATGCCATTTATAGTTTAAACAAATTTGCATGTCCCAGAATGAAAAAAAAAGAAACAATACCTCTACAGTGCAATAAAATACATACACAATTATATAAAATACAAACAATAAATAAAAATTAATTGACTACATAACATGGCTATGTTTATTAAGAAGGATGCATTGAAGTTGCATATGAGACCAGGTGTTCTTAGCGTTCTTTTGGGCTGTTGACTTACCTCACCATTCTTTGGAGTTTCATTTTTTTCAATAAAGAGCTCTTATGGGTTTAATAGTGACTATACACAGCATGACAGGTGACGAAACAGACCTTTGCCTTCAGTGTATCCATTTTCCACATTTTGCCGCTTTGACAGATATAATCTTTACATTTAGTCTTGGAATGCTTATTAAATGTTGTACATTGTTTATGAGGTAAATGGCCTCCATCAATCATACCTTCAAATATAGAAAAAAATATGTTCAGTGCATGGGAATAAAAAGCAGCTGCAAACCGCTGTATGTACCAACTCTGAATCGATCATTGTGAAAGAGTATACATTTTTTTTATTAACGCTTTGTTTATTAACATCTGGGTTTCATTTTTGTCAGTGTATTAACATATGTCATGGTATATTAGAGAAACAAAATGATTATATTTAAATGGTCTTGTTTTTTTCTAGTGTGTTCCATAGGGGCTTTTTGTTGACTGCAGATGTGTGGCGTATGCTATCTTAACTAATTAGCGTCATCTTCCTTCGCCCCAGAGAGGAACATTCTGAGCTCATTTTTCCAAAACTCCAGCACACGAAGGGACCATCACTCTGGTGCCCATCTCTCCTGGCTCTTTCTACATCCCACCTCTCTTTTCTTTCCTGTCGTCATTACACTTTGTTCTTTTTTGGCCTCTTGCTTATACTTTCATTGACATTACTGTTGTTTCATATGTGGTCCAATCACCTTTGCCCCTATTTCCGCCTCTGTGTCCCTGCAGTCGGGACAACTCCCCCAGCCTGAAGGAGATCAGAAACGGCTGCCAGCAGCAGAACGACCGCAAGCCCCCGATGCCGCTCCGCCTGCTGCGCCCCGAGCCTCCTACGCCGCCTCCTACCACCATCCTCCCCCTCTCCGCCAACCCCAGTACCCCTCAGCCCCCTCTCCCCGCCCCCTCAAACCCCACCCCATCCATTCCCATCTCCTCCCCAACGCCCTCCCTGCCCCTCTCCCCTCCTCCCTCCGTTGTCAACTCCAGCGAGATCCTGGTGGAGCTGGAGCGAAACAACAACTCGGCCAACGCCAGGCGGAAGGGCGGACCATCGGGGGGTGACAGCGAACCCAACCTCATCGACTGTCTGCTGGTCAGCCCGGCCGTCAACACTCTGTCCATCCAGCTGCCAGCACAGGCCGACCGAGTGCTGGGCTGCTTCGCTCTCATCCTCAAGATGCTGTGAGTTTACACATAAAGCTGTCACTGCTACTAAGTATTGATGGAACAGTCCAACGTTTTGGATACACTTGTTTTCCCAGAGTCAGATAAGAAGATCAAAATCAGTTTCAGCTCTAGGTGCTATACAGAGATGAAACAGCGGGCTAGCAGTTTCCCCCTGCATCCAGTCTTTATGCTAAGCTAGACTAAACATGTCCTGGACCTACCTCTGTACTGGACCCTCAAACATGACGTCCATAGTCATCTTCTCATATGAGTCTGTGTAAGACATCAAACAAGGCTATTTCCCAAAATGTCAGACTGTACCTTTAACTAAGCTCTGTCAATTGTAATGTTGGTGCTGGTGAGGTGAGCATTGCTATTGAATTCATTCTTTGGCACGACACTACCACCCCCTTGACTTATGATGGACTTAAACTTATATGAATAATGGTCACACATGATGGAAAGGAGTAAACTGGAGATCCTACAGCAATTTTCTGGAAACCAGTAAAAAAAAAAACTTCTTCTTAGAGGTAAAAATGTGTTACTACATGCCACACGTTGATAGACTACAGGATTTTAGCAATATTTTTCAGCTGCAGTGGATTATGGAAATGACAGCTACATTGACTTCAGTCATACACAGAGACTACGCACAAGTGTTTGTTTTGTTGTGTTGTTCTGAAAAATTCAAAGCGTAACAATGTGATTTTTCCATCAGTCTGCCACCTCTATTAGGCCTGTGACCAAGTCACATATTGAAATTCTAGCAAACCCATAGCAAACAGTAAAGTGCCAGCTCACCTATCTTAAGGAGAGTTTAAAACACTGGATTTTCAGATTTATGTCTTGGATATATGTGCGCACAATAAAAAAGTAACAGAGAAGTAACTTAGAAGTGAGTTACTGCATATTGAGTTTAGTTTTGTCAAATCAGCTGATTTTAACGGTCCACATGCCCAGTGACAGTATTTGAAGGTGCACATCACATGATGCAGAAAACAGACCTAACCTTAGCCAGTTTGACCAGTCCCCTGTATTAAGATGACCAGCGGGACACATTAACAAAAACATCATGTCATCTACATGTAAGGCACACAGTCTAACCTAACTGTGACACGTGAACAGATATCAGACTGAAAATTCATTGAAATCTAGTGCTGCTTGTTATTAAACAAAAAGGGGTTTCATACTGTAAAGCCTTTTATCAAACATCTGTGTCTTGATGAAGCTACTTACATAAACTTTAAGCCAATTTCATATCATAGAAATTACATGTCAACAACCCAGGAAGTGTCCTAGTTTGCAAAGGTGGCATTATGTGAGTGTGTATATACCTGAAGAACTGATCAGTATAAATGGGTTAAACAGCCCTCAGTGAATGAATGCATGTATGAGCCCCGGTGCTGATTACACAGTGTGAAAGTGGAGCAGCAGTTACGTGTGTGTGTGTGTGTGTGTGTGTGTGTGTGTGTCCCTCTGTCGGGGTGTAGGTGCTGTAACCAAACAGGATGGCCTAAAAAGCAATAGTGTGTAGCATTTGTATCAAAGGCAGTGTTACTTAACTCACAGTAATGTGATGCTGCTCTTCTGTTAAATCAACACTGTAGGTCTGCGTCATCTCAGCGCTGCTCATGTTTCAACTACTCCTCTGTCTTTTGGTTCTCCAGACTCACTTATGCAGGCTACACCCTCCTCTTTACATTGTTACACACTTCATCTCTGTTTTCTTTCTTTTTCTTTTTACGATTGTCTCTGTCAGGTCGGACTATGATGACTGGAGACCTGCTCTGGCCAGCCTGCTGCAGCCCATCCCCTTCCCTAAAGAGTGAGTATTCACACATACACACCTCAGCTCACAGTTATACTGTCGGTAGCAACTGCATTTTATTCATTTATATAGTAATCTGTAATACAAGAAACCTAAAATGAACAAAAAAAGCTTTAATGATTTACACAGTAAAATCGGTCTAAACAGTGCCCTCTGACTGTCCAGCTGCTATAATTCAGATGAGAGAAGAGTGGAGTTGATGAAAATATTGATACACTCATCTGCAATTATTATCGTGTGCTTGTAGTAATTCAGCTTTGGGAGCAGCAGCAAGGGATTTGCGGACTTGTTTTGCCATCTCAGGCAACATTCAAGCTGCCTTATCATCTTAGTGGAGGCTGTTGGGGGCTGAGAAGACTGCAGACACTACTCAGTGATAAAAATCACTTCAAACTCTGCATGTTTTTCAGTTAAAAAAAAATCATTTACAGTCAGCAGTGGGAGAAGTATTCAGAACCTATCGATAAAGGATGCGTTGAGGCACAGTATTGACTGTAGGTCACCTGTGTTTTGGCAGCGCACAGAACCCAATACACAATCACTGTAGTTACGCATGGAAACCCGAAGAAAATAAACAGTGCAAAGTAAAGAAAAAGGAGATTAAGCGTGAGATTTTACAGGATTGCTTTCATTTGTTAGAGGGAAATGTGAAGTATATTATTGACTCTGCTCTTAGAAGTTCTAATACTAGCCGTTGAAACTGTAAAAGTAGTACTAGCAGTTGTTGTAGTAGTGTACTATGTTTTGGTGTCTCATCTACGTAAATGCTGTTTCAGAGAAATGCGGAATAGAGCACTTTTGTTTCCAGTCCACAAACACCAGTGCAGCAGCAGCCATAACCATTATCATATACTGCAATCATCAGCATTGGCCCAGTACTACACACCACCCCTCGCACCTCCTTCCCTTCTATCTCCCTCCCTCCTCATTTTCTTCCAGTCTCTCTCATCGCTGTCTTTGGGGATGTATACATGTTTGTAGGAGGGTCCTGTTGGGGCCCAGCTGCTGACGTGAATGAGGTTCCTCACCACTCCTCCTGGGGGTCGTGGACTGAAGGGGTGGCTTTGCTCTCCCCAGAGAGCCCGCTTTAATTGGCTATAAGCAGCCCCGAGCCTTACTTGTAATTGGCTGGCTGATCCAGAGCTTCATTAGCGTTGGCTGGTGGACAACTTGTTGTTTCTTCTACATTGGGACACACCTGTTGCTCACCTGTGCCACTGTTGCCTTGTCGAATCGCTTCAGGCGTCATTAGGAAAGGCAACAATACTCCCCGGCACCCTGTAGCTGAGGATATTATGAGAATCATGCACACACAAGTTCGGAACACACACACACACACACACACACACACACACACACACGGATACTGACATTCTCAGATAAGTTCATGCACACTCATGCAGAAAACAACTGCCTTGCATAGTACAAACACATTCTGTACTATGTATCTGTATCTATAATGTGCACTGAATACAACAGGAAGGTAAATAGTTTTTGCCTCACGTCTTCATGCTTGGACTGTTTTGCAAATAGATATCGCTTCTTACAACAGTGTTAAAGGAATAGTTCAACATTTTGGGAAATATGCGTATTTGCTTTCTTGCCAAAGGTTAGATGAGAAGATTGATACCACTTTCATGTTTGTACGATAAATACGTAGTTGGAGCCAGTTGGTTAGCTTAGCCTAGCATAAAGACTGGAAACAGGGGGAGCTTCATATTTACCGTACAGACATGAGAGTGGCATCATTCTTTTCATCTAACTCTTGGCCAGAAAGCGAAAAGGAGTATTTTCCAAAATGTTAAACTATTCCTTTAATTAATAAACTGATGAATTTCAAAAACATGAATTAGGTCTGAATTAGAGCTGAATGTGTATATTTCTCTTTCCTTGCTCCTGTAATAGCTTACACACAGCATACACCTTTGGATCTAACTACTCCTTTAACCTTCCTCATCCTGTGCTTTATCATTACAAACAAAGTTTTTGTCGATTAACTTTGTGTAAATTTATTTTTAAATTCTAGTGGAGATCCTAAAGTGTCCACAGATACCAGAAATGGCAGGCTGAGCCACAGATTAACATGTGAAAAATGATGAACTACACATGTACAACTTCACTTTTGATGTATTAGTACAACCATAAAAAACATGGCATCTCAAATACTTCACACCACGTAAGCTTCATAAAGCTTCAATTATGTTTTGTAACAAGTTGATAAAACTAAATGAGGAAGAATTTAGGGGAAATAATTTAATTATACTGATTTACCTACAGGATTGTTGATCATTTTTGTCGTTTGTGATCAGTTTAGAATGTAACTATCCATTTCTCTGACCTGATTTATATCCAATATCACCGCAGCTAACCTCTTACAACTGCTACTAAAACATAATTGTAATGATTCCCCACAGGGATCATTAAAATGTCATCTAAAGCAACAAACAATCCCTAGAAGTTCATGTGCTCATGTCTTGTGCGCACATGCTGAAAATGTCATAATAAGCTCTGCATTCCCTCTGAAACTTATCTGAGCATGTTGACTGTATCCACCTATGTAAAGTAACATTGTGCTACTGTGTCATCAGCTTAACACACCTTTAAGGTAGCACAAAGGGGAACTCCAACCAAAACACGTCAAACTAACCTCCAGAAATGATTGTATACACTGGTAAACATCAAATATGAGCTATATTGCTAGAAAAGCATGCATTAAATTAACATTTCTGACAGAAACATGTTTGTTTTATCATATTTCTCAGCTCCAAGTGTTTTGGGCTGTAATATCTCACATCTCTCTTTGTCTTCTTTCTCTCCAGGGCCCTTGCACATGCCAAATTCACAAAGTAAGTAACTCAGACATCATAAACTGTTCTTCACAGATTGAGTTAGATTCCAGTTTGAAAACAACCTAACATTTGTGTCTCAATGTTTCTCTGTCTAAACAGGGAACTGAAATATGTTATTCAGAGGTTTGCGGAGGACCCGAGGCAGGAGGTGAGTGTGTGTTTGCATGTTTACCACGGTTTCAACCTTAATTACTTAGCAGATCTAGAGCTTAAAGAAAAGTTAAGTGTAGTAACTACAGCTGCCAGATAAATTTGGTGGAGTAAAAAGTACAATATTTCCGACTGAAATGTAGTGGAGCAAAAGTATAAAGTAGTAAAAATGTAGAAAAAAAGTACCTCAAAATTGCACTTAAGTAATTAACTGTTTAAAGTTAATATTCTCCTAAAAAGACTCAAAATTGAGCATCAGTCAGAGATTACTAAAGAAAAAACTTTTAAGTTGCATTTTTTCTTAAGATTGACGACAGAAAAATCATCTGTGTGTGTGTGTGTGTGTTTTCCAGGTCCATTCCTGCCTACTCAGTGTGCGTTCAGGTAAAGATGGCTGGTTCCAGCTCTACAGTCCAGGAGGTGTTGCTTGTGATGATGATGGAGAGCTGTTTGCCAGTATGGTGAGTGTATGGACACACACACAGTCGATCTGAACTATTAATGTGTGCAAATTAATAAATGGTTGTGGTTGCTAACAACTGACCCTCCCCTCCCCTTCATCTCCTCCAGGTTCATATCTTGATGGGCTCCTGCTATAAGACCAAGAAGTTCCTGCTCTCTCTGGCTGAAAACAAGCTGGGTCCCTGCATGCTGCTGGCCCTACGTGGAAACCAGACCATGGTGGAGGTATGTCCATGTTTGTATTTCCATTAATTCTTCTATCAATAAATATCAATTTTCTGTTAGTTGACAAATTGATTAATCAAATAATCGTTCCAGCTGCAGTTACAGTATTAACTGTAGTAACACAGCTGATCAAGGTGAGGTTAAATTGACTCAATTAAAGGGGATTCCAGCAATTTACTACTGCAAGGGGAGACAGATTTTTTTTCTAAATGGTCAAAATCAAAGCAGCAGAGGCCAAAATACTTTGAAGCTCCAAAAATTAGAGATCCTACATTTCCCTACATATAATGCAACCAATAGCATTTTCTGTTAGATCCTCCCTGCGTGGTAAACACCCCCAGTCTATATACCCCCATTGTAGTTTGCAGACTCATTTGACAAAGCTCCTCCAGAGCCACAGAAGACATTATACAAACGAGTGAACTGATCGTCACATATAAAATCAGTGGAGTAACCATTTACAGTGAGTATGTGTTTACATGTGTGTCCAGATCCTGTGTCTGATGCTGGAGTACAACATCATTGAGAACAAAGACACTCAGCTGCAGATCATCTCCACCCTGGAGAGCACCCAGGTGGGCCTCCGCATGTACGAGCAGCTCTGCGACCGACAGAGAGAGCTCAAAGAACTGGTGAGTTACTGCTCCAACACGCACACACACACACACAAACACACACAGTACTTTATTAAGTACACTGAGGCCTGAAGTTAACATGGTTCTGTACTCTTTGGCGCCTTGCAGTTCTTGTAGCTCTGAACTAAGAACATCTTGTTCCAGCTCATCCCAGATTTTTGCTGGGTTCAGCTTGGTGGAGTGAAGGCCTCTGCAGGAAAATCAAGTCGCCAGTTTCTCATTATGTACAAATTCTTGTGTCCTCAGCGATGCATGTGACCTACTTGTCAATCCACAATTCCAGCACACTGCTGACAGCAACTGTTAAAGGCACCAGAAGTTAAGAACCAAGCATGCACTAGATAAGATGAGAACAAAGGGAAGACACAAGGTTCATTGAGGAGAATGATGCGTCATATATGAACAGCTCCATTGTCTATTGTACAGGAACATGAACAGAAAGCACTGTTATCATACAAGGTAAAGAGATGTTTGTTCAGACGGCCGCAGCTCTGGTGTTGACCATTGATCACAACGTTGGTAGTTGGATACCAGAGCTCATCCTGTCCACATGCAGTGTCCTTGAGTGAGGCACTGAACCCTGACTGCTCCCATCTAATGTGTATGAGCTGAAAAAAGTCTCTTTCGACACAAGCGTACGTAATGTTTTCTTTGAGACGCGTTAACAATTTTGACATGATCTCACCTAAAATGTTTTTTGCGAATCCATTACATGCCCTAAAGTTCTTGATAAGGAAGAGTTTTTTGGCTCAAGACACGAGACTTCTCAACCTTCAGTTTCTGTATTTCCAAGTTATGAAACTGGTGAAATGAATATATTCTCCTGTGTTGGTCTTCTTTTGGAATATGGAGATCTCATTATTATAACTGAAGGTAAAGTCTAGGTCTAGTAAAATCAAAATATTGAAACAGCCACAATGCCTCTGTCCTTTTTTGGAGTAACTCAAATTTTTAGTAGTATGGACTTGAATATCGTGTTCCTAAAATCATCTTGAAACCCAGATTTTATAGAAAAGACTTTCAAGGAATGCACACAGTCTACGGCAATAGTTAGACTGTGATATTTCAATGAAGATTCACTGGTTTCAAGAGACAAAGAAAATAGTGACTATTCACCGATATGCCACCATCAACAGCCTGTACTGTTTAGACAGGAAGGAGCCATAGATCAACAATATTAGCATAAACCAGGCTTTGATGCACACCGAGTCATGTTTCTCCACTTGTCACCTACAGTCATCACCTGGTTTTTATGATCATGTGCCCACTTAGCTTCATCTGCTGCTGCAGTCCATCAGATTCTACAAATGCCCTTCACATTATTCTTACACTAAGGCTTATTGGCACACTTAAAGCCTGTCTGGTGGCTTGAAGCAGCCGCATCTTTCTCCTCCACTCTTGTCACATCCAGAAGGGCCGCAGCTAACTGGATAATTCTTCTTTGTCGCACACTTCTCAGTAAACTGAATGTGAAAATTCTCGGAGCTCGTCTGGTCCTGAAATGCTGGAACAGTAAAGATCAAACCAGTAACAGTAACTGGCCCTCTCTGCTCAGTCTGCATGCTTCACACGCTGAGTCACAGCCACTTGACTATGTCTGCAGAACTGAGCTGTTTATTTATATGTGGAGGTAGTCCAGGGAAGCAACCACTGAGCATTCTGTACACACATAAGCATAAACAAAGACAACTCATACACTTTACGCATAGCACATAAAGAAATATAAATGTTACTCAGCTGTGTACATAAATATGTACGGGATGTATTGTATTTATTCTACCAGTATGTCCAGTACAGTATTTATTTTCTACACTCTGACCCCAAATTTATCTTTTAGGAAATTTTGGAATTAAGAGGGCACTACTAACAAAATCAGGGAATGTGTATTTAAACAAAAACAGATATAAAAACTATGTTTCTGTGTCCATTTGTGTGTGGGACAGAAATTACAGTTAAAACTAAATGTAGTCGTAATCATATTATTGGATGTATCCTTCGGCATTTACAGCAATAACAATTACAATAATAAATCTTTCAGAAATTATCATTTATGACCTAATTTATTTACAAGTTTGTAATTTGTGGTTTAATTATTATTATTATTATTATTATCCTCTGGCAAAAATCCCTTTCCAAAAATGGCACATTTATGTCAGTTAAGAAAATATGGAAACAACTTGACAGGAAACAACCATTTGGAAGAGTCCAAGGATTCAAACAAGCTTTCTGTTATCCTTTTTCCTGATTAGATTTTTCTCACTAAATACAGTGAGAGATATGTGTAACATCATGTTTAAAACACGGTATTATTAAATTATATAAAATAGGTGAATAGTGTTTTGTTACAAACCTCACATGACCCATTTCCTCAATATGAATGCAGCATGGGCGCAGCTGCTCACACACACCATCTACTGTTTGAAAAGGTTCCTGCAAGGCAATGAGCTCAGACGCCATCTTTTTTCTGTGTGTCTTCTCCTCAGCAAAGGAAAGGAGGCCCCACCCGGCTGACTCTGCCCTCAAAGTCCACGGTGAGATTACACTGATGCCTTCACTGCTGCACACAAAAATAGTTTTAACCTTTTCTCTCCTGGCCGACGTCAGTTATGAGACAGTTAGCAATACTTGCTTTTACTTTTTCAATCTTGAATGTTTTTTCCTTATCATGCCTTAGGATGCGGACCTGGCCCGCCTGTTGAGTTCAGGTTCTTTTGGGAACTTGGAGAACCTGAGCCTGGCCTTCACCAACGTCACCAGTGCCTGTGCCGAGCAGCTCATCAAGCTGCCTTCACTCAAACAGCTCAACCTCTGGTCCACACAGGTATACACACACACACACACACACACAGGAACACAGCACTAACACAACTGCAAACACACACACTAGTAATCACTAATGATCTAATTTATGTCTAATGTATGTCCTATCTTTTTCTATTTTTTCTTCCTTTAGTTTGGGGATGCAGGGTTGAGGTTGTTATCTGAGCATCTGGCCTGTCTTCAGGTTTTGAACCTGTGTGAGACTCCTGTCACTGATGCTGGTCTGCTGGCTCTCAGTTGTAAGAAAACACACACTAAATGAATCATATCACAGTATTCTATAGAAAGCATTTTTAACTCGCAGAAACTGAGCTTAATGAGAATGGCTAGAAGACAAGTGTTATCTAACTAAAAAAAGCCAGAACACTAGGACAAGTTCAGAGTTAACATGTTAACTATGTTGAAGGTATAAAAGTCAGTTGTTTGTTAGTGTTTAAACTAATTGTGGCTAATTGTAACTGCTTGCCTTTTTCAGCCATGAAGAGCCTGTGCAGTCTGAATATGAACAGCACCAAGCTCACAGCTGACACATATGAGGACCTCAAGGTAATACTACAAGAAAACTCATGCCAACTGCAAATGGGTCGTTTGCACAATATTAATTTGGAAATAGTTATGAAAATGCATATTTTTCTTCTAATTTGTTCTTTCTGTTTTGGCCTTCCATCTAAACTGTGCTTTTAAAAAATGATGCAATCTGCATTTATATTTTTTATATCTGCTTTTAGGTTTATGTTCTCAGTTGAATTTACATAGCACACATTTACGTAGCGAGCCTTTATTCTGGCTAGTAGTTCCCCCCTGCTTCCAGTCATTGAGCTAAGTTAAGCTGGACCTGTCTCTACTGGATGCAAAGAGACAAAATTAATATAAATCTTAATTTTGTGGTGAGAGGGAATATAAGCATAATTTCCAAAATGTGAGCTAGCTTTCAAGCTGATAGTAAGTGTATGTTTCAAGGTGTTGATGCAGTGTCCATTTGTCTGTGTCTTTCTTTGCAGGCCAAACTTCCCAACCTGAAAGACGTGGATGTTCGGTACACAGAGGCCTGGTGATCAACCATGCTCACATACCCCTCATACACAACCAGACACACACATAAACATATGCACACACTGCACACAGGCTCAGATACATAACATGAAAATTGTGTGGTGATGTCATCTCCATCGTCGCCATCATTAGACCAGGAACTCCTGACATCACCCCAGCGTGAGGATCACCTGAGGTCACTAGAACGTCACTGACACTTTTACGTCAGAGGAGGAGCCTTCATCAGCTTCTGACGTCATCACTAACCCCTGTAGTGACGCCATGACCAGGAAAGAACTGTCTACTCTGCTTCAGCATCACTTTTTTCTAAATGAGAAATCTTTATGGACCTCGCTGCTTCCCTTACTTCTGTCACAGATGTTCCAAGGACCTTGTTTTTACAGACATGAGGGCATCAGAGGACATGCAAGGACCCACTATGTTGTGACATAAGGGACCCTTTTCTCTCTCTCTTTATCCTTTGCCCTGTCTTTCATATATGATCTCTGTTTTCATATTAAGTCCTTAAGTCCAGCTCCCCAGCCGTTGCCCTCCCACCTCAGTGTGTCTGTGTCATGAGGAAAACCTGAATCAAACCCTCTCCCCTCAGAGCCTTCCTCTCTTTTTCTCTTGTGCAATGAAGGCTGGATACTGCAGCTCACATTCCAGTTCTTCTCTGATCTGATCCACAATGTAGCTCTCCAAACAGACATGTTGAACTGTTAATTACTTCAGTCCTCACTCTCGTGCTCTTTGGCTTCAGTTTTCAGGTTCAAATTCCAGTCTTTTCAAGTCTTTCATTGGGAAAATGAGGTGCTACCTCTGAGAAAAGGAAGAGTTGCAAGACTGTGCCTATTCCTCATACACGACACGTTCACACACAAAAAGGAAAAAAAAAAGGTTTTTATCAACTTGAATGAACATATTTTTCCAAACATCTGTGCTTTCATATATTGTGTGTTTCTATATAAAACATATATATGAAGATAAGCCCCAGTGATGACATTTCAGAAACATTTCGGGAGCTCTGCAGGAAAGTTAAACAACGATGGCAACATTTGTTTGTTTTTCATTTGTTTTCAGTGTATATGCTGATGATCTCCCATTACTATTTAATAGGACAGTTGTGTAGCAGTAGTTGGGCGGTCTGGGACTGCCTAATATTTATAAGTTGTGTCTTTAAAGCCTCCTTTACTCTGTCTCTCCTGGATTTTGTCCTGGCAGTAATGAAGTACACAGGTCCTGTTGTCATTTTTTGCAACATATAACACAAGAAGCCAACCAAGAGGGTGCCCATACATGGATCACTCTGTACCATGCCATGGTGGTAATGTAGACCTGTAAAGTGGATTGCGGTAATTCTAAAGTGGACCCATAAACAAGACCCATCACCAGCTGAGAGTTGTATATTTTCATATCCTGTGCTATTTTTTGGCTCTGTTTGAGACGGTTTTGAAAAGAAGAAAAGACACTTGCCAAACATCTGTATCGACTTTACTTTTAGTTTTGTGCACTTGTTTCATCAGGCCCACCTGAGCGTGGTTTCTATACTGATTGATGTATCAAGTGGAACCTGTCCTGTGGAGAGACCCTGACACTGTTTGGGTTCACGTCTCTGGCCCCCACCTGCAGAGGTCAGAGTGAAGAGTGGCAGTGCCTCTAGTGGAGCTGTGGATGAGTTGCCTATTGTCATCTTTTTATCTGTCACACCACCTGTTTTGAATTGTTCTGCTGTATTTATATTATGCCATAATACATGGGTGACATTTTTAGGCTTTATGGATGAATAATTCTCATCAGAGGATGGGACAAAATTAGTGTACATATTCTATCACAATGGGCTACAAGGGACAAAAGGTTGGAAAAAGGCACCTTTCAGCCATATTTGCCTGTCTACATTCCCTCAAAATGTTGCCTGTTTATTGTGTCAACATTTCATATGATGAGGTAACTGCCCTGAAAACTATTTTTCCTCTCTGTCTAGACGTGATTTGGGTTGCTTTGTCTTGTGTCAGTCGCCCTAGAAAACACAAGACAAGTCAGATTTCCACCCTTTCCAGTCAGCCTCACTCTGACTGCATCCATCCATTTTATTTATTCATTTCGACCTCCAGAATGCTCCGAATGTTTGTTGAATCAAGGCAGAAGCTGCAGCAGAGGACAGGATACCGTCCACTATGAGATGCTTTGTTTTCTATTTATTGGGTGCCATGGCAGTTTCCTGTTTGGCCTGTAGACTCGGTTTGTGTATGGCCCTCTTTGGGTCTGGCTTTAGGACCTTGTGCTCTCTTTCATATCCTGTATGATGTATATACGAGTGTATATAGTCATCTCCTCCCTTTCTCTCTTTGAACCCCTTTTTTTCTTCATCTTTTCTGTATTTCTCTCGGCCTGCCTTCATCGGCAGGCTGGTGTTGCCTTCATCTTAATGTGTGTGTGGTTGTTTTTTTTCACACAAAGTGCACTATAATATAACAAATTCTGTTTTCATAATATCTTTTAAGTTTCCAACGTCTTTGATTTGATCACTTTAATCAAACATTTGTTTCCAGTGTTCTTGTTTTTTTGCATGTACATGTTGCTGCATCATCTGATATTTTTATTTTGTCATTTAGTTTTATAAAAGGTTTGAAATATGATAAAGGGTCTGATCACTATCTCACTGAGGTTAGGGACTGAAATGGAGAGATCCCATCTAACTATTTTCTGATTGGTTGTTGCCAGGATCTACCCTTGACAGATATTGGTCGAGGCAGTTTGGGTTTGATTGATATTGATTTTTTAAAAAGACAATACCAATACTAGTACTTTTGGACTGAAGCGGCCCCTAGCTCAGATTTAAGTTTGACTATTTTCATATCAAAAATGCAAATATTTCTTGTTTCCCCAAGAATTTTGTTCTAATCCTGATAGATAATAATAAAAAGTATCTCTGCTGGTTGCCTGGCAACCTCACAGTGATGACAAGACTCCAGGAAGTCACTGTGCCCAGCCAAGGAATAGTCCGGCACATACACCCCAATGTGTTGTTTTCACGCTTCAGTTTTTTTGTGAGGTGCTGGTTCGATTTTGTTACCTTTGGACAGAACCACGTTTTCAGTCTTTATGCTAAGCTAAGCTAACTCACTGTTGGCTGTAGCTTCATACTTAAAGTAAAGACATGAGACATTTCCCAAAATGTCGAACTATTCCTTTAAAGAAGTGGGCAGTCTTTGGGAAATCCTGTCACTAAACTAATCAAAAAATTTTTAGGCCATTATGAGCTGCCGCTTGTCCAAACTGTGAGCCTGGGGGCCAGCATGTTGAGGTTATAATGGAAGGTTTTTGTATTACTGTAGAACATGTAATGGTTGAATAGAAACGCCTCTTCTGTTCTGTCATGTCTCCGTATCCTGTGGAGCTCACTGTGCTTTGCTTCCTTTGCCATCCTGATTCCTCCCTCTTGTCTATTCGCTCCCTGATGTTTTTTATTCTACACATACTGTAAAGAGTTTCTACCATGTCTAAGTTGTGTACAGCTGTGCTTGAGTCTTAACAGTTGTTATGGAAGGAACAGAGTCAGATGCAGCACAGCCTGACAAATCTGACAGACTGAAAAAAACTACTCTTTTTCCCATAATTCCTTGTAGTAAAATCTTTTTTGGCAGCTGGAAAAGGGGCGCCCATTCTGTTTCTTTCTCTTTTTCAGTCTTTCTCTGCGTTGATCTGCTTCTCCTGCTGGGTTATTATTATTGCTGCTGCTGCTCTGTGGCTGTTGTAATAAAAATACAAAAGATCTTCAACAGGAAAAATAACAACTATGATGTGAAATAATTTCAATCAAAAATAAATTGTCTGTGAATATGTTTCAGCTGTGCGTGGCATGTGTTCTTTTTGATCTTTTTACAAGACAACAACTTCATTGTAAAATGAAGTAATTACCCACCACTCTTTCATTAAGAGACATGTAGCTCTTCTCCTTCACTGATACCAGTAATTACTACAGTACTACTACAGTAATTTAACATCAGCCAGCCATCTAGCAACTTCAACAGTTTTGTTTGTTATACACTTTAAAAGGTACAAGAAATACAATATACATGAAGTTTTTTTTACACTATGCTGTATGTTGGTTCAGTGCACAGTGGGCCATTCTCTGACAATATAAAAGCATAAATCAGTAGGCTACTTAAAGGTAGAATAAGTAGGATTTGTCGGTTGCTGTTTGTAAACACACAATTCAAAGTTGGCCCCTCCTCCCTGCCTCAACGAGGAGAGAGAGAGAGCTAGATGGTGGATTAACTGTGTATGTAACTGATTGTTTCATGGCAGTTACGTTCTAAAGCATAAATAAACATGCCGACACGTCTGCATTACGTCTGCAATTTTATTAAACACTCTTCCTTGACCTCAATGGAAAATGTCATAAGGTGAAGGAGAATTCATAAGGACTTAGGAAAAGACAACCGCGGTGCTAAGAGAATACAGTAGGTGACGTAATTATGCGACGGCGGATGTTATTGACGTAGGTCTGCCATGGTGAAACTAGAGTGTTCCGAAGATGGACTACAAAAAGTGCATCTTATTTCTCCCTGTGCGTTATACCCTGTTGTTTCATGCAACACCAAGATGGCAAAAGAGTCGTCTGTAAAACTGTTGACAGGACACCTCAAACTGCAAACAAGGTCAATTATGACTCTTTCTATTATGAATTTTTGATCCAGGAGATTTTATATTTGTAAAACATTCCTCAAGCCAAGAAAAGCAATTTAAAAGAGTAAGTTTCCAAACCAGCCACCATGTTGGTCCGGTTTGAAACCCGGGAGTGGTCAGCCCACGAGTGAAAGCGTTTGTCCAATCAGGTGCAGCCAGGAAGTGTTTCCTGTTGTGTTTCAGGGAAAGAGAGCACCTGTC
This sequence comes from Siniperca chuatsi, assembly GCF_020085105.1. Lineage (NCBI taxonomy): Eukaryota > Metazoa > Chordata > Actinopteri > Centrarchiformes > Sinipercidae > Siniperca > Siniperca chuatsi. The sequence goes on along the minus strand of NC_058045.1, from coordinate 26,611,976 downwards.
AATCATCTATCGTGACATCTAGTGGCACGCCTATCAAGCATCCATTGCTGGGAAGTGGCGCAACCCCTCCCCCTGCGTCCAAAAACGCCACTGTGGACGCGTACCAAAAATGCAGGCAGAGGGCAGGGTCCCTGCAGACACAGACACCACCGCACTTCTAGTGGATCATTCGTTACATTAATAGCAATGTAATGCAGCTCCGGAGGCAGAAATACCTGCTATACCAAATATCTGAAATCTCTCTCACCCAAGCCAGCCCTTTATCAAAGAGGAAAGTCTTAGGCCTACTTTTAAATGTGGAGATGGTGTCTGCCTCCCGAACCCAAACTGGGATCTGATTCCACAGGAGAGGAGCTTGATAATTTAAGGATCTGGCTTCCATTCTACTTTTGGAGACTCTAGGAACCACAAGTAGCCCTGGATTCTTGGAGCGCAGTGTTCTAATGGGGTAATAAGGTATTAAGATACGATGGTGCTTGACCATTAAGAGCTTTGTAGGTGGGTAGACGGATTTTAAATTCTATTCTGTATTTTACAGGGAGCCAGTGCAGAGAAGCTAATATTGGAGAAATATGATCTCTTTTCCTAGTTCTTGTCAGTACACGTGCTGCAGTATTCTGGATCAACTGGAGAGTCTTAAGGGACTTATTTGGGCAGCCTGATAATAAGGAATTGCATGAGTCCAGCCTAGAAGTAACAAATGCATGGACTAGTTTTTCTGCATCATTTTGAGACAGGATGTGCCTGATTTTTGCAATGTTACATGGGTGAAAGAAGGCAGTCCTTGAAGTTTGTTTCATGTGGGAGTTAAAGGATAAATCCTGATCAAAGATAACTCAGAGGTTCCTTACAGTGGTGCTGGAGGTCAGGGCAATGCCATCTAGAATAACTATATCTTTAGGGGGTGTTTGGGGCCAAGTACAATAACTTCAGTTTTCACATTAGAAAATTGCAGGTCATCCAGGTTTTTATGTCCTTAAGGCATGCTTGAAGTTTAGTTAACTGATTAGTTTCATCTGGCTTGATCGATAGATATAATTGGGTATCATCCGCATAACAATAAAAGTTTATGGAGTGTTTCCTAATAATATTGCCCAAAGGAAGCATATATAAGGTGAATAGAATTGGTCCAATCACAAAACCTTGTGGAACTCCGTGACTAAAGTAGTTCCAGCACAGAGGACTCACCGTTAACATGTAGAAACTGAGATCAATCTGATAGATAGGATTTAAGCTTGGTGCGGTTCCTTTAATGCCAATTAAATGTTCCAGTGCAATAGGATGCGATGGTCAATGGTGTCAAATGCAGCACTAAGACCTAACAAGACAAGTACAGAGACAAGTCCATTGTCTGATGCAATTAGAAGGTGATTTGTAATTTTTACCAGTGCTGTCTCCGTGCTATGATGCACTCTAAATCCTGACTCAAAATCCTCAAATAAACTATTGTTATGTAGAAAGTCACACAACTGATTGCCGACTGCTTTCTCAAGGATCTTAGAGGGAAAGGGAAGGTTAGATATAGGTCTGTAGTTGGCTAAAATCCCTGGATCAAGAGTGGGCTTTTTAAGAAGACGTTTAATTACAGCTCATCATAATCATCATAAGTGATGATTGAGAGGGGTTATTTTTGTGAGAGTCTATACATAGTTTTTTAGGAAAATCCTACTTATTTAAACCCAAGCTTCCCTGGTACCGGGGGCAGCAGCGCATCTCAAAACAAGTGCCATATAACAGCATAAACATGAAGCAACTACTGTTCCTACTGTATATAGCGGGAAGCAGCTCGGCTAAAAGCTGATGCTAACCATTTTTACCTAAATGAAACACAAGTCAAACAGCAAGCAACTGACTGAGCGTGTAGCAAAAAGCATTCTCTGCCTGTCTGTCTGAAAAGAGTGCTATTAATATCTTTCATTTCATGCTATCGACACAAACAGCCCCTTAAATTAACACTGAGATTCCAGAGATTACAACATCATCATATAATTCTACAACCAAAACTCACTGCATAGCATAACCCTGCGCCATCTTGAATCCATTTCAGCCGGTTTGTATACATTTGCATTGCATGGGGAAGAATTATGGAGATGGCTGACCTCAGCCTTCCATGTGATTACAGGGTCTATGTCTCCATCTGGTGGCTGAACTGAGTACTGACATCAACCAAACTCATTTCATCCTGTTTGTCTTGCTGAGAGGAATCCATAGATGTGTCATACTTGACTCTGGGCCTTTCTATTGTGCATTTATCTGCCTGTATAGCATGGAGTGCTTCAGTTATGAATATTGATCAATATTCATTGTGTTTACTATATTTCAATGTTTGAGTGCCTTTGGGCAGGAGGTCAATATGTGCTCCAACGACCCTCTTGCTGAGCACAGTGGGCAGTTTGGAGACTCCACTTTTCCCCAGTTGAAGAAGTTCATTGGGCTAGGCAAGACACCGCCCGAATCAGGTAAGTGATATGGTGCTGCTCTGCCTGCCAGAGATCCATCCATGTGACTCTCCAGTCCATGGCTTGCTCCCACCTTGTCCAGGCCATCTCCTGGCTCATACCAGCAGCCCTGCTCGACCTCCATTCGTCCACTGCAGCCCTCACTTCCTCCATAATCATCCTTCGCTTCTACTTGCCCTTACTTTTCCCGTACCGTGGCGTTGGAAACATTCCCAAGCCCACTCTCCCACCAGAGTTTGATGGCACAGTTGTGACTCTGCTTCCAGCACACCGTCCTCGGCTCGCCACTTTCCAGTCTTCGCCACCACTCCTGCCTGGGCCACCTTCGGGTCACTCGAATCCCTGTACATCAGCACCTCTCTCGTCCATGTCACCTTGAACTCCTCTTCTAAAGACTTTAAGAGCAACTGGAGCTTCTGTAAACCTTTTGTATTCGAAAGCAAAACTTTTGGGTTCAAAAGCAAAACTTTTGAATTCGTAAACAAAACTTTTGGATTTGCATTAGAACATTTTTAATCCCAAATTAATTTTACTTGCAATAAAAAAATTGATTGGAGTGTCGATAGTTCTCAAATCTATTTTTTGATTGCAGTGTGGAAAGTTTTGCTCTCAAACCTATTCTGTTTGATTGCATAGTAAAGACACAAAAGTACCCTCATACTATTAGATCTTAAGTAGATCTAAATAGCATGAATACATTTTATTCACATTAAAGTGAATAAAATCCAACACAGCTTTAGGGAAATTAAGAAAGTAAGCTGAAATAGAGATATAGGGAATAGTTCATCAAGCATACTTTATTGACTCAATTCATAAGAAGGTCTTATGGGAAAGCTATAAACATCATCTGGCATCAAATTAAATACATGAAATGTTCTCATTGAATTGGATTAAGTCACCTGTTTTCATTAATCTAACTTCACTTCAAAGATACAACACATTACCACACAGAGAAAATAATGTCACACTGGTGAAACTACACAGCAAAAATGTTTATATGTCATCAGACTCACACAGCACCTTCCTGCCATGCTCCATATCAGCTGTTTTATACTCATCAGTATTTGAAATTAGACACATAAAGGTGAATTCATTCATACAAGCTTCTGCCAGGGAGTGTTCTGTACAGCAGTGAACCTATTAATTCAGTTAGTGGACACTCTTTAATTGAAAATATATGACATCTAAGTATCACTGTCCACCTCTAACATGATGCAGTTTAATTATAGACTGAATGCAGACTTGTTCAGCACTACACTGGCTGTTTGTGGGGACCCCTCAGAGGAAATGTTACAAGCTCACATCTTATCTGTCATAAAGGAGCTACGCAATTCAACTTCACTCAACCTGCTTCACCCAGTTCTACTTAAGTTAATGGTTTTGTACATTTCACAGAAGGCTTTTAAAGAAAGAACCCCCTGAAAATTATGTTAACGTGTACAAATATTTCCATATCTGAGAGAATATTATAAGTTTCTAATCTTCAATAAATAGAAAATAGTTTGGGGGAACTTTGGATTTTTGTTATTTTTAGTATGAAAATGAAAAACGACAACATTTCTCCACCACTCAGGCAGGAAGGACGTGAACAGTTGAGGTTCTGCTGAGTCCTCAGGAGTAGAACTTACTGTTGTTTATCTTCTTTTCTTTTGTCCTGGGGCACAAAGAAAGACAGCAAAATAAAAATTAGAGACTTAACATATTTAATTTCATTTAACCACTTAGTTTTCCACCACACCCTGTGAGTTTGAGACTAACCTGTGTTTCTCGCTGGTGCTGAACTCTCTCATGAGGTGGTTGGGCTGGCGAGGAAGGGAGGAGCGCTGAATGTTGGTGTGTGTGTCGTACAGGAAAGGTTCACTGCTGAACTCAGCCTGCTTTTTTTTCAGCTGGCTGGAGGACGAGTACAGCTCCTCCTCTGCTTTCTGAATGACAAGAGTCATGTGATCACAATCACAGAAATACCTCCATACTGAAGTCAAACTGCAGAAATATGTAAATCAACATTGATGTGTACTGTGTGTGTGTCGACATTGATGTGTGCCGTGTGTGTGTGTGTCTGTGTGTTTGCTTACTCCTGCTTGCTGTATGTTGATGTAGACCAGCAGAGAGGCTAATTCTAAGTTTTCATTGTAGCCGTTCTTTAGAGGCACAGAGCGGTAACCTGTTGAAACAAAAAAAAACATTCATTCAGCTCAGTTGTTGGGTCTCTGTAAATAATATTATAAAGAGTACAGTCTAGACCTGCTCAATAGGAAAAGTGCAATGAGATAACTTCTGTTATAAATTGCCGCTATAAAAATAAAAAAATTTTAAAGTTTAGCCTGTTAATGACAATATCAACCAATCATATATACAATTTAAGGACCACACTTTTGTTTTTGATTTTTTTTTTTTTTTTGCCCATTTACTACAATTCCAATGTAATTTACATTACTGCTAAAGGGCAGATAAACCTGCTGGGGGGCCCCAGGGCAAAAAGGAGCTGTGGACCCTTACTCACCCCACTCCCATCCCACTCTCTCTGCGTAATATATATGCATCCTGTTGGATTTAAGTACCCATCAGGTACACTGCAGACTACACATGCAGATTCAGTATATTTTGCCAGTGCCTCTATGCTGGGATACTATCCTGCTCCAGGTTTGCTGTGTGTCAAGTTTGTAGTGACTTGATTAAACACAAATTAAATTAGGAATATGCACCATGTCACCAAAATATCACAACAAAGCTAGATTAAATGTGATAAAATGTTGATACGTTCATCAGTGTTGTCTTTAATTATTACCATGTTCTCAGAGCAAAACTAAGCTTTGTGAGCAGCAGCAGCAGCCCGCACTTCTGAAACCAAACCTACACCTTGGCCTCAACATCAGTTAAAATGCAGTTAAATTAAATTGAAAATAATCAAATTACCACAAATCAGACAGCTAACGTGCAGCCTTCATACCTAGCAGGCAGCCACTGGTGTCCATTCACTTGTTTGAGATGTTGAATGCAGTTCCTCACAGTGAACATTACTGTATATCTACTTTTATTGTCAAAGTTATATTGTTGTTATGTGATAATGCAGAGCAAACTTTCTGGCAGACATTTTGCATCATCATTTTGCAACAGAACTTTGACAACATTAAAAGCAGACCCGATGTTCACTGTGATGGATTAACTATTTCAAGCAAGTTTGTACAAGTTGATTTTCAGACTTTAGTGAAACCAGCGGAAGAAATTCAAACCAAATTCAAAAACACTATTGTATTCTTTGGAAAATAGCTGGAGGTCATACTATGTATACATAATATATAGAAGTCCACATTTCATGGTTGAAAGCATTCACACCATGTGTCAAATGAAGGTAAGAACATTTGACATCAATGATTTCTCTTTACTAATCATTCATACTGTATAAGCTAAGGTAGAACTGAAAAGTAATAAAGTATACTGTAGTGTACAGAAATCCTGCTTCTAGGGAATTAATACGTAAAGTAATACTCTTGATTCATAATGAGTACTGCATGAGCTTCATGTGAGCAGCCGTTCACCAGCTCTGGCCTGCTGTGCTGTATGTATGTGTGTTCCAACCTGAGCGGATGCCTTTGACAGGAAATGTGGCCTGAGCCAGGAAGTTGGGGTCTGAGAACATGTCCTCCTCGTTGACCACAAAGCGTAGGAAGGTGAGTTCAGACTCATACACAGTGAAGACTACAGGCTCTGCTGGGGCTTTCCACACTGGGTTCAGACCATTATCACCTGCAGCCGGCAGAACGACAGCACTGTTCACATGATCACAAAGAATCTCTCACTAAAGTCTCATTTCTCCCTCTCCCATCTTTCTATCCCTTAGGTTTAAAGGTGCAATGTGTAAGATTTGGCCAGAATTTTAGTTCAAAACATTCAAGAAATGAATTAACCTTATCAACAGAATGTGAAGTAACAGTTCTGACGTCATGTCAAAGACATCTATGCATTATGTTGAAGAGATATCTACTGAAGTTAGCATGCTAACCTGCTAGCCCCAGCCCATCCTGTGTTGTAATACCACTTGTGCCTCGAGAGGCGATAGTGAGTCACTGTAGCATCCAGTCTGCTCTAAGTCCAACATGAGAGGACGAAGAAGTAGAGCTGGGGCTTGTCAAGTTGAAGGTACAGCCCCCGGTTAGTGTCACAGAAAGATGGCAAAGAAAAGATGCGATATAAAAAAAAGCAAAACAAGAGTAAATATTGCCATGGCTTTCCACCGCTGGACACAGCTCTTGGCGAGTAAAGAGATGTGGTTTGCTGCTAAACTTGCAATGTTACTTTTCGACTGGTAAGTAACAATGTAACACTGTTATTGGCTATTGTTGGCATTGTTATTGGCTATTTAGAGAAACGTATCTTTAGTACTAGTAATGACAACCCAAACCGTAATGTTACCGAAAAACTTTCCAAATGGCGTGGATATATGGTTTTGATGTGGCTGTTTTTTGCTACTATGGTCTTGCTAAAACTGAGCTCAGCAAGCTATAACGTAAACTATAGGCCGACGCCACACGTCAAGATTATAAGATAGCAGGGTTATTTTGACCGGCTCTCAGACTTTAAGCAGTTTGGTCGAATTTTGCATATT